>NW_024069663.1:0-33460 GCF_009389715.1 Phoenix dactylifera
CCTCTCAGGAATGGGAATCTCGTACTGCCTAAAGAGAAGAGTGAATATCATCCCGTATGGGAGTGAGAGCCTAGTCTATCTAGGGGCTCACACATATACCTATAAATGAGCTTTGGAAAGTTGATCGGGGTGTCCTGAAGGATATAAGACATAATAGCTAAGTCCCTCTCATTCACAAAATCAAAATCTCCCTGTCTTAGGGAAGATGGACCTGGACAGAATGCTCAAAAGGATTCTCACTTCAATAGGAAGTGAGCTAGCAGATACCTCATCTATGGGGGACTGAGGTGGATGCCCTAGGACGGCCGTAAGGGCCACAACCCTATCCTCAGGATGTGCAGGAGCTACCCCTACTAAAGGAAGGTGGAGGATATGGGCAATGAGATCCTCCGTGACACATAATGGGACACCTACTACCGTGCCCTCGATACCTCCATCTCCCCGATGGACGGTACTATAGAACTCCTGAACAAGGCCTGGATATGTGGGGAGGTCCAAGGTGAGGAAGTACTCTAGGCCCTGGGCTCTAAGCCTGTCGCCTATGGTGAACCCTTTCCGGGAGAGATAGTCGAAGTTGACATACCTCCCGGAGGTGACTGCCTTCCCGGCCAACGGCCTTGCGGGAACTGCCCTAGGCGGGGAACGAGCCGGAGGTGGTTGCCTCGCGGGATCGTGCCGCGCCTTGGAGCGCCGCTCGGGACCGGCCTCGGGACGGGACCTCTTCCTAACGACGGTCTTACGAGGCATCTTGACCTAAATGGGAAGAAAAATACCTAGAGGACGGTGAAGGACCGACAGAGGAAGCTCGGGACGGACCGAAAATGACCTAGGAACGGACGGAAACTCAATGTCCGACGAAGAATCGACGGGAAAAGGGCTTGGAGACGATCGGGGATGACCTAGGAGTCGGCTCTAGGGCTTTTTGAACAGTGGCGGCTTGAGGAAAAGTGTTTGCGAAACGACAAACCTAGGGTTAAAAAGTCGGATCCCGACTGCGAGTCGACTCCCCTGAGTCGCGAGTCGACTCGACCTCGAGTCGACTCCAGAATATGCGCGAGTCGACTCTCCTTATGCGCCTGTAGACCTTATGCGCCTGTAGACCTTGAGTCGACTCCCGATAATGTGCGAGTCGACTCCCCCTCTGCTGCCATCTTTGCGAGTCGACTCCCGCAAATGCGCGAGTCGACTCCCCCTTAGGAGCCGGCTCTGAAACTTACTCGAGTCGTCTCTAACCTTGGCACGCACTTAAAAATCATGCTATAACCGTGCCAAATGAGGGAAAAACACCTAATTGGGATCTGATTTGATGATCATTAAATAGAAACTCTATTTTAACCACATTCTAATCATCAAAATCAATTAATCTAGTGGAAACTCCCACTAGGATGGATCAATCACTCCTAATCCCCTCCTAAGCACACTAAACCTCTCTTCACTTAGGGGTTTTGTAAAAATGTCTGCTAATTGATTATCAGTACACACAAATTGGAGTGACACATCACCATTCAATACATGATCTCTTATGAAGTGATGTCTTATCTCAATGTGTTTAGTTCTTGAGTGTTGAATTGGATTTTTAGTTAGATTTATGGCACTTGTGTTATCACAATTAATGGGGATTTTATCTTGTTTAATGCCATAATCTTCTAATTGTTGTTTAATCCATAAGATTTGAGCACAACAACTCCCGGCTGCCACATATTCTGCTTCAGCAGTGGATAATGCAACCGAGTTTTGTTTCTTGCTAAACCATGAGATAAGGTTTTCTCCTAGGAATTGACAAGACTCGCTGGTACTTTTTCTATCCAGCTTACATCCAGCGAAGTCTGAGTCTGTGTACCCTATTAAGTTTAGGCTAGATTCTTTAGAGTACCACAGCCCTATGTTCTTAGTTCCTATTAAGTATTTAAAGATTCTTTTAACTGCAGCTAGGTGTGATTCTTTAGGATTAGCCTGATATCTAGCACACATGCACACACTAAACATAATATCAGGTCTACTTGCAGTAAGATACAGTAAAGAACCTATCATACCTCTATAAAGTTTTTGATCTACAGATTTACCTGATTCATCTTGGTCTAACTTGCACGATGAGCTCATGGGGGTGCTGATTGATTTGTTTCCCTCCATATCAAACTTCTTGAGCATCTCCTTGATATATTTGGCTTGATTGATGAAGATGCCTCCTTCAGATTGTTTGATTTGAAGCCCGAGGAAGTAGTTCAGCTCTCCCATCATGCTCATCTCAAACTCACTCTGCATCAAATCAGCAAATTCCTCGCAGAGGCGATTGTTAGTAGCACCGAAAATGATATCATCAACATAAATCTGTACTAATAACATATCCTTATTTTGCTTTTTCAGAAATAATGTTGTATCTACATTTCTCCTAGAGAATTCATGTTCTAATAGGAATTTACTAAGTCTCTCATACCATGCTCTAGGTGCTTGTTTTAATCCATAAAGTGCTTTGTTCAGTTTATACACATGATTAGGGTATTGATGATTTTCAAAATCAGGAGGTTGTTCTACATACACCTCCTCATTAATATACCCATTTAGAAAAGCACTTTTTACATCCATTTGATATAGTTTGAAGTCCTTAGAGCATGCATATGCTAATAATAGTCTAATCGCCTCAAGTCTAGCTACGGGAGCAAAAGTTTCATCAAAATCTATGCCTTCTTCTTGATTATAACCCTTTGCTACTAGTCTAAACTTATTCCTTATAACAATTCCATTTTCAACTAGTTTATTTTTATATATCCATTTTGTACCTATTATTGGATATTCAGAAGGTCTCTCTACTAGATCCCACACTTTGTTTCTAGTAAATTAGTTTAGTTCTTCTTGCATTGCATTTATCCAATTTACATCATTTTCGGCTTCTTCTATATGTTTGGGCTCAAAGTGTGAAACAAAAGCTAGATGGTTATTCAAATTTCTAAGGGATGCTCTAGTCCTAACGGGTTGAGATGGATCATCTAGAATTAGTTCCTTAGGATGCCCATGAGCATACCTCCAAGCTTTTGTTAACCCATGATCCACAATAGGCTCTTGGCTTGATGATGCTTCTTCAACCAATTTTTGATTATTTTCTTGTAATCCCATCTCATCTATCTTTTCTTCAAGTATTTCAATATCATCATCAAAATTAACTTTCTTACTAGACGAGATGTCACTAGAGTCATCAAAAACAACATGTATAGATTCTTCCATAACTAGGGTCCTTTTATTAAAGACTCTATAGGCTTTACTAGTTGTAGAATAACCTAAGAATATTCCTTCATCAGATTTAGGATCAAATTTCCCTAGATTATCTTTCCCATTATTATGTACAAAACACCTACATCCAAAAACATGAAAATAGTTAACTTTTGGTTTTCTGTTTTTCCACAGTTCATAAGGTGTTTTCTTTATAATGGGTCTTAATAGAACTCTATTTAATATATGGCAAGAAGTATTAATGGCTTCTCCCCAAAAGTACTTAGGAAGGTTACTTTCACATATCATAGTCCTAGCCATTTCTTCTAGTGTTCTATTCTTCCTCTCCACAACTCCATTTTGTTGTGGTGTCCTAGGTGCAGAAAAATTATGGGTTATTCCCTTTTTACTACAAAATTCGTCAAATAATTGATTTTCGAATTCGGTACCATGGTCACTTCTAATGGCTATGACTGAAGACTCTCTAGCATTTGTTACTTCCTTATGAAACTTTTTAAACATAGAAAATGCTTGGTCCTTATGTGCTAGAAACATGACCCATGTGTACCTAGAGTAATCATCTACTATAACTAGACCATATTTATTTCCACCTAGGCTTGTTGTTCTAGTTGGACCAAATAAGTCCATATGTAATAGTTCTAGTGGCCTAGAGGTAGAGACACATTTTATAGATTTAAATGAGTTCCTAGATTGTTTGCCAAATTGACATGCTTCACAAATTTTGTTCTTTTCAAATTTTAATTTTGGCAAACCTATCACGGAATCTCTTTTAACTAATTTAGTTATTGTGTCCATGCTTGCATGACCTAACTTACGGTGCCATAACCAACTAGCATCATTATCTTTAGTTTCATTTACAACTAGACATTGGTTATGTTTTGCAAGATCTTCTAGGTCTACAACATATACATTTCCACGTCTAATCCCTTTAAAAACTAAACTATTATCATTAGGATTTGTTATAATACATAGTGATGGTTTAAACATAACATCATATCCTTTATCACATAATTGACTAATGCTTAACAAGTTATGCTTAAGACCATCAACATATCTAACATTATCTATAAAGTAGAAGGGGTGATTTGAACTTTACCAATACCAATGATGTGACCTTGGTTGTTGTCTCCAAACGTCACAGCACCTCCCTTCTTAGCTTCAAGGGTGAAAAATTGGTCTTTATCACCCGTCATGTGCCTTGAGCAGCCACTATCCAAATACCAGCAGTTTTTGTTGACCTTGGCTGCAAGACACTCCTACACAAACAAATCATGTCATCTTAGGTACCCAAGTTTTCTTGGGTCCTTCATGGTTAGTCAAGTTGGTTCCTTTTGGAACCCATACCCTTTTAATTTTTCTTTTAGTTTTCCTTTTCCTATAGTCACATGCATTTGCCTTATGTCCTATATTTTCACAACAAAAATAGGTTATTTTCTTAGTTTTATTTTCCCCAGCTTTGACAAAGAAGCTACTAAGAAATTTTTGTTTATTTTTTGGTTTATACCCTAAACCCGCTTTATTAAATACGGCTCGTTGATTGTTAAGTATCATGTTTAACTTTTCAGAACTATACGTAAATTTTTCAACTAAAGGTTTGTATTTTCCAAGTTCTTTAGTTAGTGTTTGATTTTCTGTTTTTAGATCATTAAGTTCTTTAGTAAGATCCTTATCTAAGGTTTGTTTATATTTTTTAAGTTCTGAAAATTCCTTAGTTAATTTTTCATTATCTTTAGTTAAGGTGTTAGCCTTTTGAGTTAACAGTTGGTTGCTTGTTTTAAGTTCTATATTTTCTTTAATAAGAGCATCTTTATCCTTAACTAATGAATCATGCTTATGAATATAAGTTTGGTTAGTTACTTTTAGTTTTTTGTTTTTAACATTTATATCCTTATATTCAATCATTAATTCATTAAACGCATCATAAAGTTCATCAAATGTAAAATCAAAATGCGTATCGGAAGTTACCTCATTTCCGTTGGCCATAAAACAAAAATTGGCCTTCTCTTCTTGTTCATCATCTGACGAGGAGGATGATGAGTCGGAGTCGGATAATGTAGTGACAAGAGCCTTCTTCTTCTTGTACTTACTCCCCTTTTTTAGTAAGGGGCACTCTGCTCTTATGTGGCCCGGCTTCTTGCACTCGTAACACCCAATCCCCTCATTTTTCCTTTCCTTACCTTTGTCCCTGCGGTAGGAATTTGAGGGACCTCTCCTTTGATGATACGCCTTCTTGTGGTTGATAAATTTCTTGAACTTACGCACAAGAAGTGCCTCACCACCATCTTCCTCATTCTCTTCTTCGTCACTGCTGCTACTACAAGACAAGTCCTTGTTAGATGAAGTAGACTTAAGAGCTATTACCTTTTTCTTGTGGGAGGACTCCTCTTCGCTGTGTTGCTTCATGGTTAGCTCGTGAGTCATTAGAGATCCAAGGAGCTCTTCAAGTGGAAGCTTGTTCAAATCTTTTGCTTCTTGGATTGCCGTCACCTTGGCTTCCCATGACCTTGGTAGACAGCGAAGTATTTTCCTGACAAGATCACTGTTAGTATAGCTCTTGCCAAGGCTTTTTAGGCCATTGACAATGTCAGTAAACCTAGTGAACATGCTAGTGATTGTCTCATTAGAATCCATTTTAAATAGTTCATACTTATGAACCAATATATTAATCTTGGATTCTTTAACTTGATTTGTGCCCTCATGGGTCACTTCAAGCCTATCCCAGATCTCTTTTGCAGAGCTGCAAGTAGAGACCCTATTGAATTCATTTCGGTCCAAGGCACAATAAAACACATTCATAGCTTTAGAGTTCAATTGTGCCTTCCTCATGTCATGTTCATCCCAATCCATTTCTAGTTTGGGTACCTTAACACCCTCTACATATATGGATGGGATGTATGGACCATTTACTACAATGGTCCACATCTCATAATCTTGGGCTTGGATGAATATTCTCATCCTAGCCTTCCAGTATGAGTAATCGGATCCATTGAAGAAAGGGGATCTTTGGGTGGACTGACCCTCAATGTGGGAAGATCCAAATGGGGTTGTCATTTTGATCTTTTAACTCTTGAGTGGAAGAGTTTTTGGCTCTGATACCACTTGTTGCCCAGATAGACAACCCAAGAGGGGGGGTGAATTGGATTTTTAAATTAATTTGACTAATTAAAACTTTGTGGATGATTAATTAAAAACTATAGCAATTTATTTAATTAAAGCTAGTGCTGTGAGTAATGTGCGGGGAAGAAGATGAGAGACAATGCACTACAAACACAAAGTTTTATAGTGGTTCGGAGCTAACCCTTGCTCCTACGTCCACTCCCCAAGTCTCACTTGGAAATTTCACTATAACCCCCTTGGATTACAGTCGGTTGTTTTGCAAGCTCACAACCAAACTTGTTGTTTTACGAGCTCACAACGAACTCGGTCGGTTTTCCCAGGCTCACCGACTAGAACCAACCCCGATTGTTTTCCCGGGCTCACAATCAAACCCTTACACACGTTGGTTTTAACTTGGCTCACCAACCAACCTTAATCTCCTTGATTCAATCCCCCGATTGAATCAAGTAAATACAAGAGATAGAAGAAAAACAGAAAATAGCTTCTCAAAAAGCAGATATAGAACGATATAAGCAAAGAGGAGTTTAGAAGCCCTCAAACGCTTTTAAGCTGAAGTAGAGGAATGGCTTCTAGAACTCCGGTCTCCTCTTGAAAGAGTGGTCGACTTGAATGCAGGAGGAGAAAGCTTTTAATGCTGGGAAGATGTTGTTGGAGCAGTAAATGCAGATCTTCCCTTTTTCTCGTTGAAGAGCACTTGGAGAGCTTGAAAGCTTGAATGCTTGGAGTGGAAAGTGTGTTCTCTCCCTTGCTACAGTCTTCTGTGGCTATTTAAGCCAACCCCCACGGAAACTAGCCATTACACTGCTTTTTCTGCCCGTTCTGCACACTCTGCGCAGCCTGACAATGTGACCGTTGGTGGGTTGGAGTCGACTCGCGCGATCAGGAGTCGACTCGGCTGTAGCGGGAGTCGACTCAAGCTTTTCCGGAGTCGACTCGGCAACTTTTCCAAATTTGAATTAAAGTTGCCGTCTTGACTGGGAGTCGACTCGTCTTGACCTGGAGTCGACTCGCCAACTTCTGGAGCTGACCTGGCAACTTTGGAGTCAGCTCATCCACTGAAGTCCGTGGATTCAAATTTGAACTTTGTCCACTCGAGTCGACTCGACTGTCCTGGGAGTCGACTCGAATCTCAGAGCCCGAACTCCCGTTCTCTGTCTTTTGGCTCATCCAGTCTTGGAGTCGACTCGAACTTCCTTGGAGTCGACTCGGCTCTCAGTTTTCGAAAGTTGGTCTTCTGCCTTTTGACGTGAAGCTTGTCTCGGAGTCGACTCGAGCTGTCTGTGAGTCGACTCGAATCTCAGAGGCAGTAACATGGTCTTCTGTCTGTTGATGGTCGCTCAGTCTCGGAGTCGACTCGCGTACTGCGGGAGTCGACTCGAATCTCAGAGTCCATAAAATGCTCTCTGACTTTTTCTTTGTGTACCGCTGAGAGTCGACTCTTGCTTTCTCTGGAGTCGACCTGCCAACCATCAGAGTCGACTCGCGCTCCACTGGAGTCGACTCGAATCTCAGACCCGAAAACTGCTCTCTGACTTTTCTGTGTGTTCCTCTTGGAGTCGACTCTTACTACCCTGGAGTCGACTCGTTGAACATTGGAGTCGACTCGCGCACTTCGGGAGTCGACTCGTTGACAGTTTCTGAGTTGAAGCTTTCTGTCCTTCTGTCTGTTCTCAGTCGGAGTCGACTCGTACTGATCAGGAGTCGACTCGAGCTCGTGCCAGTGAACTTGATACGCTTGGAGTCGACTCGTGATACTCGGGAGTCGACTCGAGTCTCAGACATTGGTTCATGCAGACTTCTTAACTTATCCAAAATACTATGAACCAAATCTAGAGACACTTGGACAGGATTTTCACTGAAACGCTCAATTGAATTCATTAGTAATCACAAGATATACTCAAATGCTTTGAGCTCATCAAAATCAAACGGGGTTTTAATCAATCACTCCACACACGTCTTCATCTCAACTAACCTCCCAGCTTCTTCAACCTCATCCGGATTAAGCCCCAGCTCATCTCCCCTCCTCTTCGCCCGTAGGATCTTCTCAACGTCCTTGCTAGCCCATGCATATGCGAACCAAGCCTTCTTCCCGTCGTGATCCATCTTCATTCAAATTCCTCCCGTCCAAGATCGGCTTCCACATCATCCCGTTCCTTCCGCGTCCAACAAACAGAACTCTGTTTCGAAACAGAACCAAGATCCTCCGCATGATCCACAATCCCATCCTCTTCCCGCTTGATCCCATGGAATCTTCAAACGTTCACGCTGCTTCCCTACTTCAAGATCAGCTCAAATCTTCCGCACATCCCGCTCGGAATAGAGTTCTAACGCCCATGTCTTCTCCACGACGAAATGGCTGCAGCTCACCTTCCTCTGCTTCAGAACCAAATCCCAACAGCATACCAACTTCCGGATCGGCTCCAATCTTTATCCCGCGTCGTCCAAATCATCTACGCACACGTCAGCCGTTCATCTACCCTTATCTCTTCATTCGGGAAGGCTATAAGAGGGGAAGGAGACGGACCCCATGAAGGCATTCGGGGGGAGTGAGCCGGCTGATCCCAATCACTCTTCTCAGGGAGTTCCCATTGAATAAAGAGTGAGAGAAAAGTTTGGGACATTATGGGAAGAAAAGAGATGAAATGCTAAGGAAGTTCCCACCGAATCCAGTGCAGGGAGAAGACACAAAAAGGAAGGAGATAGCCGTGATGGGAGCCCGCTGCTGTGCTGCTGCTGCCGTCCACCACTCTATGAAAGGTTGATTTCTTCTCCAGGGCTGGATGCAGCCCTAACAAAGGAATAAGGGTTTTATATTTGATTTTATATTCTTGGGGTTGTATGAACTTAATGTTTTTAATGGATATCTTCTTTTGAATCATATTTAATTTCTGTGATTTTTAGTATGATGTTCGTACAACTGTTCTTCATGATCACTAGGTAAATATAAGATAATCCATGCTTAGGGAAGATGCGATGTGCTGCCACCTTAGATTAGGGTAGATAGTTCATGCCAACTGAAGATGGATTATGCCCAAATTACTTTTGTGAAATTTTATTCGAACGCTTATTAGGTTGTAGCCAATTTGCATGTTTATCCAAGAATAAATTAAAAATATAATTAATCCTTGTTCCGATGTTAGTGGTGAATTCCTTGCCCTAGGTTTCCCCCAAACTGATATCTTTTTAATTGCATTTTGCTTTATTAAAATTCCTTAGTTTAATTTTCTTCACCAACTCTTCCTTTTTAAATATTTTATTTAAAGAAAAACAACTGTACCCCAATCCCTGTGGATCGATACCCGTAATCACTATCCTACCAGATACGTGCTATTGCGTGGTCTTTAAAGTTGACTATCACTTACCTCGATCCAGAGTAGGGCCACCTCGAAGATCATAAAGCAGCTAGGAAACATTACAGAAGGGATCAGTCTAATTATGCAACAATCTAGACTGAGCAAGGGAGCCACATCCTCCACAAAGAAATCCTAGTGTAGCTTGTTTTCTCTTATTGATATGTACTTACTGCTATACTTTTGGATGTATCTACAATTGTACTTAAACTTACATCAATACAATGAGTAGACATTTCTCTTCCAAATTGTGCAAATTTGATCTCTAACTGCTTGTATGATGTGCTTTCTGCCTTTTTGCTATGATGACAAAAAGGGGGAGAAAATATATTGAATAGACATGTAAAGGGAATCAATAAAAAGAAAACTTTTAAAATACAAAATAATTTGTTCTAAGTGGATTCGATACCTTGAGGCTCATTATCTCTCTGTTGGGGCTCCTAAAGGAGTAATCTCCAGAATCTATTCAAGGGATATTCGGAGATTAGTTGAATCATACTCAAGAACAAATTGGCAGATTTTCCCTCCATAACCAAAAATTTAAGTTCAAAAGCTTCAACACACTAAAAGAAAATTCAGAGAATCTAAACAAAGTTGAATGCATGTGTTGAGGGAGAGAATCTGAAATTTTAAGAAAGCAAACTCATTAAATATATATAAGCCAAACAATTGATTGCATGACTAAAGGCTTATATAATTTCAAATGAAAGGGGGAGCTTTAACTTCAAAATTTACTGTTTCACACCTTTCAGTTTTGGATAAATAAAATAACTAGACACTTGAATTCATTTTAAAATTTTACTATAAATTTCCTTTTTTGGTTGAGCAATTCACTTTACAAATACTCAATGTTTTGTCATCATCAAAAAGGGGAAGATTGTGGAGTGATTGATTATAACCCTTTTTGATTTTGATGAGCTCAAAGTATTTGAGTATACCTTATGTTATACTAATGAATTCAATCTAGTGTTTCAGTCAAATACTTGTAAATTTATGGTTAAGTGTCTCTAGATTTGGTTCAATACATTTTGGATAAGTAAAGAATTCAATTTGAACCAAAGTCTGAGACTCGAGTCGACTCTGGGAGATTACGAGTCGACTCCAAGCGTATCAGAAGCACTGGCACAAGCTCGAATCGACTCCTGTACATTTCGAGTCGACTCCGACTGAGAACAGACAGACGGACAGAAAGATTCATCTCAGAACCTGTCAACGAGTCGACTCCTGAAGAGCGCGAGTCGACTCTGATGCTTGCCGAGTCGACTCCAGCGTAGTACGAGTCGACTCCAGGGAGTTACAGACAGAAAGACAGAGAAGTTATTTTGGACTCTGAGAGCCGAGTCGACTCCCGAAGAACTCGAGTCGACTCCGATGGTTGGCAGGTCGACTCCTAAGGAAGCGAGAGTCGACTCCCAGTGAAATGCAAGGCAAAAGTCAGAGAGCCAATTTCGGACACTGAGAGCCGAGTCGACTCCCGCAAAGTCCGAGTCGACTCCAAGGCAGCGCAACCCCAAAGACAGAAGACGGTATTTTTGTCTCTGAGAGGCGAGTCGACTCCAAGATAGTTCGAGTCGACTCCAAGGCAGCGCGACCCCAAAAGACAGAAGACTAAATTTTCATCTCTGAGAGCCGAGTCGACTCCGAGACAGTTCGAGTCGACTCCGAGACGGCACAAGTCAACAGACAGAAGATCGGGAGTTCGGGCTCTGAGTGCCGAGTCGACTCCCAGAATTTCCGAGTCGACTCGAGTGAGCAAACTTGAAAGATACATCTCTGGATTCCTTGGAACGAGTCGACTCCAAAAGTGCTAGATCAGCTCCAGACATTGGGGAGTCGACTCCAGGTTCAGGCGAGTCGACTCCAAGTCGAGACAGCACTCTAATTCAAATCCAGAATAGTTGCCGAGCCGTCTCCTGAAAAGCACGAGTCGACTCCTGCAACAGGCGAGTCGACTCTAGATCGCGCGAGTCGACTCCGATCCCAACGGAAACATTGTCAGGAGTTGCAGAATGTGCAGAACGGCTAGTAAATTGGGTCTAACGGCTAGTTTCCATGGGGAATGGCTTAAATAGCCAAAGAGAACTGTAGCAAGGTAGAGAAGTGACATTCCATTCAAAGAAAACAAGTAATCTCCACCTACCAAAGGATTTCAAAGGAAAAGAAGGAAGAGGGGCATTAAACTCCATCCAACCAACTCTTCCCAGCATTCAAGAAGTCTCCATCAGTCATCAAGTCTTCGAGACATTCAAGAGGAGACCCCGAGTTCGAGAAGCCCTCCTCTACATCTTCATAAATTTGTTTGAGGGCTCTTAACTTCTCTCTTATTAATATCGCTGAATATCTGCTTGTTAAGAAGCTTCTTTCTTTTTCTGTTTGTTTTCAAACCTTTTGTTCCTTACTTGATTCAATCAGGGGATTAAATCAAGGGTGTTAAGGTTTGTTGGTGAGCCTAGGTTGAAACCAACGGTATAAGGGTTTGATTGTGATCCCGAAAAAACAATTGGGTGGTTCTAGTCGGTGAGCCTGGGAAAACCGACCGAGTTCGTTGTGATCTCGTAAAACAACAAGTTGGGTTGTGAACTTATAAAACAACCGGCTGTAATCCGAGAGGTTATAGTAAATTCCCAAGTGAGGCTTGGGGAGTGGACGTAGGAGCAAGGGTTAGCTCCGAACCACTATAAATTTGCTTGTGTTTGTGATTGCTTTATTGTCTCTTACTTTCGCTTCATCCACTGCATATAGTAACTAATTAATCCACTTGCAAAAAGTTTTAATTAGTTACTCACAAAGCTTTTAATTGCAATAATTATTTTAAAACCCAATTCACCCCCTCTCTTGGGTTGTCTATTTGGGCAACACTTACAACGATTGTTTTTCGGGTTCACAATCAACCCAGTTGGTTTTCCCAAAGGCTCACCAACCACAACCTTACAACGTTGGTTTTCCCTTTGGCTCACCAACAAACCTTAACCCCTTGATTCAATCCCTTGATTGAATCAAGTTACAAGATATTAGAACAAGAATTTAAAACAAATACAAGCTTCTAAAACAAGCAAATATAGCAATGTAAACAAGTAGAGTAAAGAGAAGAAGCCCTCAAACAAATTTGTAGATGAAGGAACTCGGCTTCTTCTTTACTTGACCCTCTTCTGATTTGGCACGAGGTAGAGGATCACTGAGGCAGCACACAGTTGGAGAGGAAGCTTTGGGATTCACTCAGATGCTCTTCTTCTCTCTCTTTTGCTTTGAATGGCCCTTTTGTGCTTTTGGAAGATTTTTCTTTGAGATCTCTTTCGTAAGTGTTCTCTCCCACTTCCATACCTTCTCCCCTTGCTCTTCCCTTGATTTTATAGCTTTAGAGGGAGTGGGAACAAAAATCTAGCCGTTAGAGACAAAAATAGAGCCGTTGGAGTTGAGAAAAAAACTAGCCGTTATGCCTCCCAGCGTGTTAGAGTCGACTCGGCTAAAGTAGGAGTCGACTCGAGCACTGTAGCACTGAAAATCAACTCTCTGTTTTTTGTCTGTTTGCAGTCCTGGAGTCGACCTGCAGTCTCGGAGTCGATCTCGGAGTCGACTCGAGCACTGTAGCACTGAAAATCAATTCTCTATTTTTTTGTCTGTTCTCAGTCGGAGTCGACTCGTAAAGTTTCGGAGTCGACTCGAGCACTGTTCCTTGAAACTCCAGAGTGCCAGAGTCGACTCTGAACTTTCAGGAGTCGACTTGAGGACTATTCTTTTGAATCTTTCTTTGAATTTGCTCCTCCAACTTGAATCCTTTGAACTTGAAACTTGGGCCAATAAAGCATAGCTTTCTTTCAGCTTTTTGAGAGCTTTTGAGGTCTTCTTCTATTCTTCCAACTTGCTATGTTCCTTGCAAAACAAATTATCTTTCTTCTTGCAATACAAACATTAGTATTTATACTTCAAAGTTTTGTGATCATCAAAATCAATCTTTAAATCAATCTTTGGGTCATCAGTGAGATCGGTGGAAGGGATATGCCATTAACTCGACAAAGACACATCAGTGCGAGTAGCTCCCAATTAAAAAGCACCGGTCGAGTCTGCCAAACTTACCTTAGACACTGATTGGTTAATTAATTTTGATTTTGACCATCCTAATGACTCGGGCTCAACCACGGAGCCTAAATCAAGTTCTATCTTGGTCGGATCAAAGACATGGAATTGATCAATCTACAACTATTGTATTTGACCTAGAGTTTTCTTGACCTAATCTAGTTACTACTTAATTAGATTTGCTCAATTAACTTTAATTGGACCATGTTTGATTCTAACCCTAGGTCTAACCCAATCTTAAGAACTTGATTTGAGCTAACCCAAATGCCCCATGAATTATGCAATGTCATTGAATTGAGTTCACAATTCTAGATCTAGGTTTTCATCATCACTTAATTCTTAATTAAGTGTAAGTTTATGAAAATTCAGATCATTGCATTATTCTTAATTACATACTAACTACAAAGTTTTAGTTCTTAAAACTTATTTTTCAGATCTGAAATTTGTAATTAATCATGTTAAAATTCAGATTTAATTCATGTTTAAATCTTAGATGATTTATGTCCATCTAAGATTTGATTCATGTTTAAATCATTCTCAGATTTAATTCATGTTTAAATCTTAGATGAATTAACTTAAACAACATACATCATATGCATTTGTTTTCAGATTTGATTTATCATACAAAATCAGAAAATAAATGAATTATAAATTTTATTTAGATCTAATCTAAACAAGTTTATGATTTCAGATTTATTCATGTTCTTTATATCACATATACATCAACATGAATTTACCTAGATCTCATGCATCACATGCATTCTATTTTTCAGATCTAATTAATCATGTAAAAACAGCAACTAAATCAATCATAAATCTATTTTAAATCTGATCTAAACATATCCATAATTTTAGATTTAATTACAAAGATTAAAACTACTTTTAATCTTCTTTTTGTGGTTCATCTTCAAGGATTGAATCACAGTGGCACCCCTACACGCCATAAGAGATCCCATTGAATGACAAAAGAGGGTTATGAACCCTTCTTTCTCCTATGACCGGACGGCCTGGTGATCATTCCAATCAGATTACTTGACTACTAGGATTAGAAAACTTGTTTTAGGCGTAAATGATTAAACTACTTGGAACCTAGCTCTGATACCACTGTTGGAGATCCTGGTGGTCGCATGCATATATTTTTAAAATTTTTACAGCGGAAGCATGAATTAAACTAATTAATTCCTATGCATGCTAGAGATCATATCTCTACAACAAAAATAGATACATAACTTTAAACATTTATCCTAAACAAGTAGGCATGATTCTATGTCTAACATGTAGTCATGCAGAATTTCAGCAACCTAGTTGATTTCTAATTTTAATTTTTAATAAGATCAGATCTCATACCTTTTTGCTTTGAGAACTTTGATGATGCCTTGATCACCTTGTATAGTCGCACATGCGTCCGGCCTCTACGGATAGTCCACGCGAAGCTCTAGAAAGATCCACAACTGCACGAGTGCTAGCTCGTGCAGAGATGCTGCCGTGGCTGAACTTTTCTCCCTCGAAGCACTCAACTTTTGATTCTTCTTCAAGAGGATGAAGGATGGAGATGAAGGAGAAGAAGGAGGAGAGAAGGTGGCTGTCTCTCAGAATTTTTCCAGAATTTAGAACCCTTTCTAAAGATCATCTTTCCAAACCCTAAGTGTGGGGGTCCTTTTATAGCCAAAAGACCCCCCACGCCTCACACCTCTTTTGGCCAACGAATTTGGCTGATAAAATTCCCAAAAAAATTTGGTGAATCGAAAGCTAAGAGATGAACAAATACTCTTTTAATATTGTGCCAAGAACCCTTAAAAATCTGGGGGTTATTGCGCCCCAAACATCAGCTGCACGCCACCCTGCTTGATGCATCATGCAGTCCCTACAAATTAGGGATTTGATTCCTATCTTTCTAGGAAGATTTGAGGTGCCATATTTTTCCGGAAAACAGCCCCATGCCTTCTTTTTCCTCACGCCAAAAATTGGCCAAAAATAAAAAGGATAGGCACCACTGCTTTTAGGAATAAGGATGAGGTGTCTTTCTTCTCCAAGAAAGAAAGCTAGGATCCTAAATTTTAGGAATTCTTCTCCATAATAAATTCTGATTATTTGGACTCTTAATCCTCATCAAATAAGGACTCTTAATTGACTTGAGTCAATCTCAATCCAATTGGGTCAAGTCCGATCAATTAGGTTATGCCCAATCGGCTCGGGTCGAACCCGATCGAATTAGGTCAAATCCTAATTTAGCCCAAATTGAATCTAATTCAATTTGGCTTAATTAAAGTCCAATAATTCAATCAAATTGAATTTATTAGTAATCCAATTACTAATTAACCCTCTAATAATTCATTAATTATTTTAATGCAACTTTTGCTTAGGATAATTTGTCAATCGAATTGACCAAATTACCCCTGAATGATTCTTAATCATCAATCAACCATTTGATCAACCTAGAAACTTCTATGCGTGTGACCCCATAGGTTCGAATCTAAGCCGGTAGCACAAGAACAACTTCTTGTACTAATCGAAATGACCATCTAGTAATGGTACCCGACGTTCGGATAGGCCGAATGATTGCAAAGCAACATTCAGGAACCCTTGGACTATGGTTATCGTATAATTTATCCCTATGACTCTTAAATGCCAGGATGACTTCAGAGTTCTATCAACTCTGTAATAAGTGCATCCATGATGTGATTCAATTTTAGAAATCATGTGACTCCTTACAAGGATTACCCTGGCTAAGGTTTTGCTAAATTGAACACAAGGCATTATCTCCTGTTTCCAGAAGGGGTCAATTCCATCTTGACTCACAACTGACTACGCGAGTACTTGACTGTATCCAGTGACCTTCCGTTATTGAATTAGAACAGGTAGTCCGGTACCAAAGTACAGTGAGTTGCTTGCTAGTCACAGGTTGCGGTCTCAGGTTAGAGGGCCAAACTTATACCCATATCCACTCGGAACATCTCTTGACAGTAGAGCGTTCCGAAATTGGTCACGTTCAGTGAAATGTACTCCTACATTTCACCTGTGTGACATATCAGTGTCTCCACACTCCTTGTTTAAGAGGACAACCAACGTATATGTCACACAACGACCTAATCTCGATAATGTTGTCGTCCTAGTAACAACATATCATTTGATCACGAATAGTTTTAAGGACTTGAAGATAAATCCTCCTTTATCATAAAACAAGTCCTAAGGACTTCTTCATATAAAAGTTTATTTGAAGATGTACAATGAAATGATGAATAATGCCAAATAATACTTTATTAATTTGTCAATTTATTTACAAAATTCAATCATCAACATGCTGACGATTGACATTTAGGATACAATTTCCAACACTAGCATGTGTTGGGAGCCCGCCCATGCCGCAGAAAATTCAAAAAAATTCAGATGGCAGCGGAATCGATATAAGCGGGATCGACGTTCATCTCATGAACGTTGTTTCATGAACCGTTTGTAGATGGGTTAGGATTAAAAACTTTTAATCTAATTAGAAGATCAGATCTTCACCTTGCGCGGGTAGATGATCACCGCAAACTGATGATCGTGGTTTTTGGATGAAGGTTCGCTTGAAGCCGTTCAAGTGCCCGGCCTCTACGGGTATCCACACGAAGCAGAGATCCGATCAAAGCTCTCTTGTCTTCCCGGGGTGCTAGCTCCCTTGCAAAGACTTCTTTTGATGGTTGATCTCCTCTCTTTCTTTCAACTCTTGAATGTGCTTGAAAGGAGGAAGAAGGAGGAGGGATAGAGGAAGAGGAACGAAGCCTCTGCAGCCTTTCTTTTCTTCCCTGCGTTGGAACCAAGGAAGGAGGCCAAGGAGAGGTGCACACCTCTTCTTCTTTTCCCCTTTGCTGATGGCGGCTGAACCAAGGAAGAGAGAGGGGTGGCCACGGCTTGGAGGAGGAGGAATTCTATTCACTTAGGGCGCCGGCCCTTGCTCCCCTTTTAAAGCCATCTAGGGCTCCTACAATCTAGGAGCCCTAGAGTTATTTCCTAAGAGGGGGCGCCGGCCCCCTCTCTTCATCCCACACCACATGGAAAGGGGAGGGGCGTACGCCCCTCCTCATGGTAAACCCTAATCCACATTAAGTAGGATTTGGAATGCCCTAATGTGGTCAAGCCCTAATCCAATTAGGCTTAGCCCAAGGGTGAACCAATTTGGATCCAATCTAGGTAAGTCCTAATCCAATTAGAACTTAAAT
The DNA here is from genome assembly GCF_009389715.1 of Phoenix dactylifera. Classification (NCBI taxonomy): domain Eukaryota; kingdom Viridiplantae; phylum Streptophyta; class Magnoliopsida; order Arecales; family Arecaceae; genus Phoenix; species Phoenix dactylifera. The sequence goes on from NW_024069663.1 coordinate 17,966, forward strand.
CAATTTTGACTCAATTGAACTCTTCAATCCTAATCCAATTAGGAGTCTTATTGATTCATTAATAATTAATTATGACTTAAGAAACCCTAATCCAAATTAGGACATATTTAATTTTAGTCCTAATCCAATTAGGACTCTTATTTGAATTCGAAGTCCTAATCCAATTAGGACTTCTAGGAATCTTATTACAAGTAGGAATCCAATTTTAATTCAAAACTCCTAATCTAATTAGGATTGTAGGAATCTTACTCCAAGTAGAAATCCCAGTCCTACTCCAATTAGGATTCCCAGTCTTAATCCAATTAGGACTCTAGGAATTCTATTCCAAGTAGGATTCGTGTTTTAAGTCCAATTAATCAATTTCCATTCCTTCTTCAACTTATTATCAATCGAATTGATTACTCGTGATTCATAATCACTTTTCAACCATCGGATCGGTCAATACTTCTAGTGTGTGTGACCCCATAGGTTCTATTCTGATTGGTAGTGAGATATATTGCGATCTCTTATCACAATATCATTGAAAACTCCTTTCAATGGGTTGGAACGATTCCAACTCTACTCATTAGGGTTAATCGATCATCGAGATAATCCCTGTGAGTCCCACCATCCACCAGTGACACCTAGCAGCATGTAGTGGCTATCCAGCAGAATAGAATGATGAACCTCTAGGTGCAGTTAATGTGTGATACAGTCCTACTATCGTGGATCCCTACAGGACGGAGGTCATGGACAACTCGTCAAACCCCATCGTCTGTCATATGTGAAGATTTATTTGACTTAAGTTCGAGAGCGCAGAACTCTTTCTCCACTGTGCAATCTGCCCCGGCCGAGGTCTTACGAACTCAGTCTTATAAATCACATAGGATCTCTCCTTTTCTATCAAGGTCGATAGATTCCTTGTAGATGCATACCCTACTCCTACAGTGAACCTACTGCAGCCAATCTACACTGCATGGACCCATATGGCTAGAGACCATGTATTTGTGCAGTCAAACTACAATAACCTCACTGTGAGTAACCGAAGCATCGCAGGTCAAAGGACCAGTCACACTACTGCAACATCAAGCAAGTCACTGACGAGTGGATGGACATCCAAGTGACTTCTTGTGTTGGTCACGCTCAGTACCCTTGTTCTCTAACAAGCACCTGCACTATTACTTCAGTATCCCCACACTGTGGACTCGAGTCTCGTCCATCCATAAGGAAAGTAATGTGTGCACTGATCTTATCGGATCGATCACCGCCCTCGTGATGATCCATCGATCAGGAGCATTCAGAAATTAATCACCAATGATGCATGGCTCAAATTCTTAACTCTTAAGAATATGCATCATCATCTTATTAATTCTTGGACGATTCATAGACACATAAACAATATGAATGAAAAGCTGCCTTTTATTTATTCAATAATAATAAAGTCAAATACAAATTATGTCCCAGAATTAATAATGTGTCAGCCAAAATTGGCTTCTAGGGCATACATCTAACAATCTCCCACTTGCACTAAAGCCAATCAGTCATATATTTTAGTCCCATCTTCTCAAGGTGGGCTTCAGTCTTTTGCTGACTTAGCTGTTTAGTGAATGGGTCTGCCACGTTGTCCGCGGAGTCTACTCTCTGCACTTCGACATGCTTCTTCTCAACATAGTCGCGTATGAGATGGAAGCGCCGCTCTATGTGCTTGGACTTCTGATGAGACCTTGGCTCCTTAGCAAGAGCTATGGCGCCATTATTATCGCAGTAGAGTGTTATGGCATCTGATGACATTACATCCAATTCTGCAATGAATTTCTTGAACCAGAAGCCTTCCTTAGCAGCTTCAGAGGCGGCGATGTATTCAGCTTCCATAGTAGAATCAGCAATGATCGGTTGTTTAGAACTCTTCCAATTCACCGTACCACCATTGCACAAGAACACATATCCAGATGTTGACTTCCTATCATCGACATCAGTCATGAAGTCTGAATCTGTGTATCCTTCTACCTTCAACTCTGATGATCCTCCAAAGACCAAGAATAAATCTTTAGTTCTTCTCAAGTACTTAAGAATATTCTTCACAGCTGTCCAGTGTTCTTCACCTGGATTTGACTGATATCTGCTTGTGACACTCACAGCAAGAGCTATATCAGGTCGTGTACATAGCATGGCATACATGAGGCTCCCTATTGCTGATGCATAGGGTGTTAGAAATATGCCCTAGAAGCCAATTTGGCTGACGCATTATTTTGTTTTGGGACATAAATTTGTACTTGACCTAATAATGAATTTATTAGGATGGGCATTCTTTTCATTCATGTTCTTATGTGTCCATGAATCGTCCAAGGAATTAATAAGATGATGACGCATATTCTCAAGAGTTGAGAATTTGAGGCATGTGTCATTGGTGATTAATTCCTGAATTGCTCCTGATCGATGGATCCATCACGAGGGACGGTGATCGATCCGCTGAGATTAGTGCACAGATCACTTAGTCAGATGGATGAGTCTTGAGTCCACAGTGTAGGGACACTGGAGTGATTGTGTAAGTGCTTGTTAGAGAACAAGGGTACTGAGCGTGACCAAAGCAAGTAGTCACTTGGATGTCTATCCACTCGTCAGTGACTTACTTGATGCTGCAGTTGTATGACTGGTCCTTTGACCTGCAATGCCTCGGCTATTCACAGTGAGGTTGCTGTAGTTTGACGAGCACATAAACATGGGCCCTATCCATTTGGGTCCTTGTGGTGCAGATTAGCTGCAGTAGGTTCATTGCAGGAGTAGGGGTGCATCTAGATGGAATCTATCGACCTTGATAGATTAGGAGAGATCCTATGTGATTTATGAGACTGAGTTCGTAAATCCTTGGCCAAGGTAGTTTTTGGAAAAATAGTTTTCCAATCTCGAACTGGAGTCGAATAAATTTTACATATGACAGATGATGGGGTTTGACGAGTTATCCATGACCTCCATCCTGTTGGGATCCACGATAGAGGGACTGTATCATATGCTAACTGCACCTAGAGGTTCATCTATTCTACTCTGCTGGATTGCCACTACATGCTGCTAGGTGTCACTGGTGGATTGTGAGACTCAGAGGCATTCACTTGATGATCAGTGAACCCGAATGAGAAGAGTTGGAATTGTTCTAACCCATTGAAAGGAGTTTCAATGATATTGTGATAGGAATCACAACATATCTCACTACCAGACAGAATAGAACCTATGGGGTCACACACAATAGAGGATCTGATCGATCGAATGGTTGGATTGTGATTTGGAATCACAATAGTTTGTAATTGTCAATTTGATTGATAATTAGTTTAACCCACTAAGAGTTAGTGAGTTGAAGAAGGAATTAATTGTAATTGGATTGCAATTTGATTGAATCAATTGGACTTAATTAATTGGGCTCGATCTTATATGATAAGGTTCAAGAGTCCTACTTGGAGTAGGACACCTAGATTCTAATTAGATTAGGACTTCAAATTATTAGAAGTCCTACTTAGAGTAGGATTCCTAAAGTTCTAATTGGATTAGGACTAAAATTATAAAAGTTCTAATTGGATTAGGACTAAAATTATATGAGTCCTAATTGGATTAGGATTCCTAGAGTCCTAATTAATTTTGGTCCAATAGATAAAGATGACTCCTAATTAGATTAGGATTCATGTGAATCAAATAGGGAGACTAATTGGGTTCTACTTAGATTAGGATTCAATGAACCAAGGGCCACCTAAATCCTAATTTGATTAGGATTAGAAGGGAGGGGCAAGAGCCCCTCCCTTCCTCGGATGCTCCCGGGATCCGCGTCCTGGATGACCGGGATGCGCGACCCGGATGGACGGGACTCGCGTCCCGGATTCCCGGGACGCAAGACCCATTTTGGCCAAACTTTGGTGCGGCTCCTCCTAACTTTTAGGAGGAGTCCACACCTAGGGCTTCAAAGAAAAAGAATAAAAAAGGGGGCAGCCCCCTTTGGGATCATTCTTGGTGGTTCTTTTTAGGCGAGCGGCCTCCATCTCTCCCTCTCTTCCTTCTTCCATCCGCAAGGCAAAAGAGGAGCAGCAAGGATTTTTGATTCTTCCTCCTCTTCATCAGATGCATGGAAGAAAACAAAGAGAGAAAGGTGTTTCTCTCTTCCTCCTTCTTCTTCCATGGTAAAGAAAAGAAAAGAAAGCGTTTCTTCCTTCTCCTTCTTTCTCCTCTTGGAAACAATCAAGAGTTGATTGCTTAGAGAAGTTACAACCATCAAAAGGGATCTCTGCAAGGGAGCTAGCACCCCGGTGAGATCGCAACCTTGATCAATCCAGATCTTCATGTGGATACCCGTAGAGGCCGGACACTTGTGCGGCTTCAAGCGAACCTGATTTCCACGATCATCAAATAGCGGTGAAGATCTACCCGCTCAAAGGTAAAGATTTGATCTTTATAATTTTAATTGTAGATATGAAAATTAATCAAGTAATTAATTTTAATCCTTTTCTTCAGATTTCATGATCTTCTGAGTTAGAGAACTCAGATTTTTTTTGAAATCTACGTTCCTCTGGACGTTCATGAGATGAACGACCCCGCGCGCGTCTTTCCGCTGCGATCGTCGCAACGCGTGTCAGGGTAAACCGACAGTGGTATCAGAGCCGGATTTTTAGGATTAAGATTAACATTAATAGACTTGATTAGGATTTTATTAGATCTGAATTTTAATATTCATGCTTGCTGAAATTTTCTGCGTGCTAAAATTTCAGATTTCAGAAATTTCAGCATGCTGATTTTTATTCTTATGATGTTGCATGTTGATTTTAAATTACAATGAGATTGAAACAATTAAAAATCATGTCTTGTATAATCAGAGATTCAGTTGGTAGCATGATTAAAATTAAAATTATCAGATCTGAAATTATATGCATGAGATGCATGTGATAAGAATCAATCATGGATTCATGATCATAAAAATATATTTTTCTGCTTATGCCTATGCTTAAAAGGAAAATTATATATGCATGAGATGAATAAGATATGATCAAATCATGGATTCATGATAATTAAAGGATGTCAACTCGAGTCGACTTAAGGTTAACTCGAGTTGACTCCAAGCATATATGAGTCGACCCCTGTTTGAGGATGTGTTTAAAATGTATGCATGAGATGTATGTATTAGTTAAACAAAATTTATTTGCATGAGATGTAAATAAAATTCTTAAAAATAGGACATTTACATAAGATGTAAACTGAAACAATTATGTCATTTACATAAGATGTAATCACATAATATATGAAAGAGTTTCATATTTACATAGGATGTAAACTTGAACCAATGTGACATTTACATAAGATGTAATTATATAACATTTGGTTTGGGATAGATTGTTACATTAAATGCAAATCCTTTGATACCTAAAACCTCCTCAATCAGTCGAGAGTGAACGATGCATTGAGCTAGCCATATTTGATTAATTGATCTAATTGGTGTCTAGGAAAGCATTAAAGGTGGTTACTTAATTAGGACCTTACTCTCTGAGTAAGGGGAGCCTCCCACCTGCTTACCTGGCCAATTGATCGATTACCTCCTATGAATAGCTCAAAGTTGGAATCACTAAGACTAGATTACCTAATATTAAGTCTTAAGGTCTTCCACCGTAGTAGAGTTGCTAAGGTCTTTCCGGCGTTGATTTGTCTCGGCTGGATACAGTGGGCAAGTTGCATCGGGGGACTGGACCTCTCTATTGGCATGAGATGTTGTGGGGTAGAGGTGGGGTTGGGTACCAATAACTGTTAGGTGAGGGCCCAATGACGACTTTACTTCTGCGGGAATTACGGTGGGTCTGACTTAACCAAGGAACGGGACCAATAACTGTTAGGTGAGGTTCTTATGACTTGGAGACCAAGTAGGCTACAACTTGCTTGAGAAGCATTGTACAAAGAGTTGTACACTTATCATTTATGTGTCATCAATAACTGTTAGGTGAGGTGGCATGTAAATTGGTGGGACCGTAGCACCCCACTTGAAATCTAGAGTCGCAGGTTTCCGTTTCTCTAACGGAGGAGTGTAAGAGATTCGAGAAAATAGTGGGAGGTGTTTGTTTTAAATGTCCTTAAAACAAATAGAGTTCAAGTACAAAATTCTAACTAGAATCTTTACTCTCTGAGGATTATAAAGTCAGCTTCCAAACTCTTAACTCATATCCTAAAGAACCACCGTTTGACCAAACCCAATTATAAAGACTGGCTCTGCAATTTCAAAATAGTTTTGAATTGTGTGAAATTAGGGTGTGTGCTAGACCATGAATTTTCTGCGTTACCAGTCCGTCTGATCACTGATCAGCATAAGATGCATGACAAGTGGACGAACAATGACAATAAAATTAGGTGTTATATAATGACATCAATGTCCAATGAACTTTAATGCCAGCATGAGAACATGAAGACTGCCAGGGATATATTGAATCACATGCAAGAGTTGTAGGGTGAACAGAGTCACGCAGCATGGTTTGAAGTGTCTAAAAGGCTCTTCAAGGCCAAGATACGCGAAGGGCAGTTCGTCCATAATCATAGTTTGACCATGATAAAGGATTTTGAGGAGCTTGAGAAGCTCGGCATGACCATGCACAAGAAATTGCAAACGGATTTGATCCCGCAATTCCTTCCAGCTTCATATGAACAGTTTATAGTAAACTATCATATAAACAAGACTGTATGCACCAAAACAGAATTGTTAAATAAATTGGTAACTACCTTAGAAACCTTGAAGAGTTCAAGGGGCATAGTTTTCGCTGTCGAGTTGGCTTCTACTTCCAAGAGAGAGTCTACCTGGAAGAAGAAGAAGCCTGCGAAGAAGCAGAAAATCGAGAAAAGGCCAAGTAAGAAAGTTCCAAGAAAAGGGTCGATTGCAAGGGAAAGTGTTTTCATTGCATTGTGGACGGCCATTGCAAGAGGAACTGTCCTACATACATGGGAAGCATAAAAAACAAGAAAGGATGACACACCTTAAGAAGGTATGTCAGATATGCTCAGGATACCTAGGAACTGTTACCTACTGCTAGCAGAAATTTGATTTTTGTATCTTGTTTAGCACAAAAAGATTTTTATAAGACTGTTGTTCCATTTATTTGAGAAATAAATTGGTTCCACATGGTTTATGATTGACAGTCTCTATCACTTACATTTGGATGTACCTGTGAAATTATCTGAGCAAATAGTGAGTACCATAGGATCCAAAAGATCTAGAGATGAGATAAATCTAAAGTATTTGTGGCTCCTCAGGCTTGGCCATATAGGAGAAGACAGAATAAACAAATTGGAGAAACATGGGCTTTTGGCTCATTGACTTCCAAGTCATATCCGATTTGTGAATCCTACCTTCAAGGAAAGATGGCCAAATTACCCTTTGTAGGACACGGAAAGAGGTCCACTGAAATACTTACCCTAGTACACACTGACGTGTGTGGCCCATTCGATGTGCAAGCTAGGAAAAATAATTGTTTACTTCATTTACCGATGATTACTCACGGTATTGATATGTGTATGAGACACAAATCTGAAGCTTTTGAAAAGTTCAAAGAGTTCGGATATGAAGTAGAAAAACAAATAGGAAAACTCATTAAGGTTCTTCGATCGGATCGAGAAGGTAAACACCTTAGTGGAGAGTTCCGAGATTATCTCAAGAAGAATGGTATAGTTTCACAATGGACCCCTCCTGGTACATCTCAGCTCAACGGGGTGTCTGAGAGGGGAAATCAGACCCTATTGGATATGGTCAGGTCCATGATGAGCTTCACTGATTTACCCTTGTTTCTTTAGAGAGATACCCTATTTTCAGCTATTTACTTATTGAATAGAGTTTCCTCTAAATCTGTTCCTACCATACCGTATGAGATATGACATGGTAAGAAGCCAAGTCTTAGTTATCTCAAGATTTGGGGATGTCCGGCCCACATCAAGCGACAACAGGCGGACAAGTTAGAGGATAAGACAATTAATACTCGTTTTATTGGATATCCTAAAGAGTCATTAGGATACGATTTTTCCGTCCCAATGGATCACAAAGTGTTTGTGAGCCGACATGCAATCTACATTGAAAAATAGTTTATCCTTGATAGAGGCAGTGGGAGAAAAATTGAGCTCGAAGAGAAAGTCTCTGAAGAGCAACAAGTCATTATGCCTATAGAACCTATTCGTATTGAGCCAGTACATGTTGTATCTCCTCCACCTCGTAAGTTTAGTAGGATCTTCCATCCTCCTGAAAGGTACTTAGGTATGCTTACAGAGGATGAAGAGGAAGTGTTCCATGGGAGATAGGGATCAAGGTAAGGATCCCAATACCTACAACGAGGCGATGTTAGACATTGATTCTGAGCAATGGTTGGAAGCAATGAAGTCAGAGATGGACTCCATGCATTCCAACCAAGTCTGGACCTTAGTAGATCCACCAGAAGGTATAGTACCTATTGGTTGTAATTAGATTTACAAAAGGACAAAAAGGTTTGAATGGCTAGGTAGAGACCTATAAGGCAAGGCTAGTAGCGAAAGGTTATAATCGATACGAAGGCATTGATTATCAGGATACCTTTTCACCTGTAGCCATGCTGAAGTCTATTCAAATATTGCTCGTTGTTGCAGCATATCATGATATTGTGATGGTGATCACAAGGTCTGTAAACTGCAAATATCCATCTATGGACTAAAGCAAGCATCTCGGAGTTGGAAAACTCATTTCAACGATGTAATCAAATCGTTTGATTTCATCAAGAACGAAGAGAAACCATGTGTTTATAAGAAGGTTAGTGGGAGGGCTATTGTATTTCTCGTATTGTACGCGGATGATATCCTTCTTGTTGGGAATGATATTCCCATGCTAACTAAGGTCAAGGTATGGTTGTCTAAGAAATTATCTATGAAAGACCTTGGGAAGGTATCATATATTTTGGAAATTAAGGTCTATAAAGATATATCTAAGAGGATGCTTGTCCTATCATAGAATATGTACATAGAGGGAGTGCTGAAGAGGTTCGGCATGGAAACCTCTGAAAGGAGATTATTACTCCTTAGGCATGGGATAAATCACTCTAAGAAGATGTGCCCCAACACATCTGAAGAGATTTAGCGGATGAGCAAGATCCCTTATGCTTTGGCTATAGGGAGCCTCATGTATGCCATGCTATATACATGACCTGATAGAGCACATGCTGTGAGTGTCACGAGCATATATCAGTCAAATCCAGGCAACGAGCACTGGATAGCTGTGAAGAACAGTCGTAGGTACTTGAGAAGAACTAAGGACATGTTCTTGGTCTTTAGGAGAAGATCAGAGTTAAAGGTAGAAGGATACACACATTTGATGATAGAAAGTCTACATTAGAATATGTGCAATGGTGTTCGGTAATTTGGAAGAGTTCCAAATAATCGATCATTACAGATTCTACCTTAAAAACTGAATGTATCGCCACCTCTAAGGGTGCAGTGGAAACCTTCTGGATTAAGAAGTTTATTGCAGAATTAGGTGTAATATCATCCGATGCTATAACACTATACTGCGATAACAATGGCACCATAGCACTAGCTAAGGAGCCAAGGCCTCACCAGAAGTCTAAGCACATAGAGCGGTAGTTTAACCTGATATGCGACTATCTCGAAAAGAAATAAGTAGAGGCATAGAGAGTAGACTCCATAGTCAACGTGGTAGACCCATTCACTAAGAAGCTAAGTCAGCAGAAAATTGAAGCACATCTTGAGAAGATGGGGCTTAGATTTATGGCTGATTGGCTTTAGTGCAAGTGGGAGATTGTTAGAAATATGCCCTAGAAGCCAATTTGGCTGACGCATTATTTTGTTTTGGGACATAAATTTGTACTTGACCTAATAATGAATTTATTAGGATGGGCATTCTTTTCATTCAAGTTCTTATGTGTCCATGAATCGTCCAAGAAATTAATAAGATGATGACGCATATTCTCAAGAGTTGAGAATTTGAGGCATGTGTCATTGGTGATTAATTCCTGAATTGCTCCTGATCGATGGATCCATCACGAGGGACGGTGATCGATCCGCTGAGATTAGTGCACAGATCACTTAGTCAGATGGATGAGTCTTGAGTCCACAGTGTAGGGACACTGGAGTGATTGTGTAAGTGCTTGTTAGAGAACAAGGGTACTGAGCGTGACCAAAGCAAGTAGTCACTTGGATGTCTATCCACTCGTCAGTGACTTACTTGATGCTGCAGTTGTATGACTGGTCCTTTGACCTGCAATGCCTCGGCTATTCACAGTGAGGTTGCTGTAGTTTGACGAGCACATAAACATGGGCCCTATCCATTTGGGTCCTTGTGGTGCAGATTAGCTGCAGTAGGTTCATTGCAGGAGTAGGGGTGCATCTAGATGGAATCTATCGACCTTGATAGTTTAGGAGAGATCCTATGTGATTTATGAGACTGAGTTCGTAAATCCTTGGCCAAGGTAGTTTTTGGAAAAAGAGTTTTCCAATCTCGAACTGGAGTCGAATAAATTTTACATATGACAGATGATGGGGTTTGACGAGTTATCCATGACCTCCATCCTGTTGGGATCCACGATAGAGGGACTGTATCATATGCTAACTGCACCTAGAGGTTCATCTATTCTACTCTGCTGGGTTGCCACTACATGCTGCTAGGTGTCACTGGTGGATTGTGAGACTCAGAGGCATTCACTTGATGATCAGTGAACCCGAATGAGAAGAGTTGGAATTGTTCTAACCCATTGAAAGGAGTTTCAATGATATTGTGATAGGGATAACAACATATCTCACTACCAGACAGAATAGAACCTATGGGGTCACACACAATAGAGGATCTGATCGATCTAATGGTTGGATTGTGATTTGGAATCACAATAGTTTGTAATTGTCAATTTGATTGATAATTAGTTTAACCCACTAAGAGTTAGTGAGTTGAAGAAGGAATTAATTGTAATTGGATTGCAATTTGATTGAATCAATTGGACTTAATTAATTGGGCTCGATCTTATATGATAAGGTTCAAGAGTCCTACTTGGAGTAGGACACCTAGATTCTAATTAGATTAGGACTTCAAATTATTAGAAGTCCTACTTAGAGTAGGATTCCTAAAGTTCTAATTGGATTAGGACTAAAATTATAAAAGTTCTAATTGGATTAGGACTAAAATTATATGAGTCCTAATTGGATTAGGATTCCTAGAGTCCTAATTAATTTTGGTCCAATAGATAAAGATGACTCCTAATTAGATTAGGATTCATGTGAATCAAATAGGGAGACTAATTGGGTTCTACTTAGATTAGGATTCAATGAACCAAGGGCCACCTAAATCCTAATTTGATTAGGATTAGAAGTGTGGAGTGATTGATTAAAACCCCGTTTGATTTTGATGAGCTCAAAGCATTTGAGTATATCTTGTGATTACTAATGAATTCAATTGAGTGTTTCAGTGAAAATCCTGTCCAAGTGTCTCTAGATTTGGTTCATAGTATTTTGGATAAGTTAAGAAGTCTGCATGAACCAATGTCTGAGACTCGAGTCGACTCCCGAGTATCACGAGTTGACTCCAAGCGTATCAAGTTCACTGGCACGAGCTCGAGTCGACTTCTGATCAGTACGAGTCGACTCTGACTGAGAACAGACAGAAGGACAGAAAGCTTCAACTCAGAAACTGTCAACGAGTCGACTCCCGAAGTGCGCGAGTCGACTCCAATGTTCAACGAGTCGACTCCAGGGTAGTAAGAGTCGACTCCAAGAGGAACACACAGAAAAGTCAGAGAGCAGTTTTCGGGTCTGAGATTCGAGTCGACTCCAGTGGAGCGCGAGTCGACTCCGATGGTTGGCAGGTCGACTCCAGAGAAAGCAAGAGTCGACTCTCAGCGGTACACAAAGAAAAAGTCAGAGAGCATTTTATGGACTCTGAGATTCGAGTCGACTCCCGCAGTACGCGAGTCGACTCCGAGACTGAGCGACCATCAACAGACAGAAGACCATGTTACTGCCTCTGAGATTCGAGTCGACTCACAGACAGCTCGAGTCGACTCCGAGACAAGCTTCGCGTCAAAAGGCAGAAGACCAACTTTCGGAAACTGAGAGCCGAGTCGACTCCAAGGAAGTTCGAGTCGACTCCAAGACTGGATGAGCCAAAAGACAGAGAACGGGAGTTCGGGCTCTGAGATTCGAGTCGACTCCCAGGACAGTCGAGTCGACTCGAGTGGACAAAGTTCAAATTTGAATCCACGGACTTCAGTGGATGAGCCGACTCCAAAGTTGCCAGGTCAGCTCCAGAAGTTGGCGAGTCGATCCAGGTCAAGACGAGTCGACTCCCAGTCAAGACGGCAACTTTAATTCAAATTTGGAAAAGTTGCCGAGTCGACTCCGGAAAAGCTTGAGTCGACTCCCGCTACAGCCGAGTCGACTCCTGATCGCGCGAGTCGACTCCAACCCACCAACGGTCACATTGTCAGGCTGCGCAGAGTGTGCAGAACGGGCAGAAAAAGCAGTGTAACGGCTAGTTTCCGTGGGGGTTGGCTTAAATAGCCACAGAAGACTGTAGCAAGGGAGAGAACACACTTTCCACTCCAAGCATTCAAGCTTTCAAGCTCTCCAAGTGCTCTTCCACGAGAAAAAGGGAAGATCTGCATTTACTGCTCCAACAACATCTTCCCAGCATTAAAAGCTTTCTCCTCCTGCATTCAAGTCGACCACTCTTTCAAGAGGAGACCGGAGTTCCAGAAGCCATTTCTCTACTTCAGCTTAAAAGCGTTTGAGGGCTTCTAAACTCCTCTTTGCTTATATCGTTCTATATCTGCTTTTTGAGAAGCTATTTTCTGTTTTTCTTCTATCTCTTGTATTTACTTGATTCAATCGGAGGATTGAATCAAGGGGATTAAGGTTGGTTGGTGAGCCAAGTTAAAACCAACGTGTGTAAGGGTTTGATTGTGAGCCCGAGAAAACAATCGGGGTTGGTTCTAGTCGGTGAGCCTGGGAAAACCGACCGAGTTCGTTGTGAGCTCGTAAAACAACAAGTTTGGTTGTGAGCTTGCAAAACAACCGACTGTAATCCAAGGGGGTTATAGTGAAATTCCCAAGTGAGACTTGGGGAGTGGACGTAGGAGCAAGGGTTAGCTCCGAACCACTATAAAACTTTGTGTTTGTAGTGCATTGTCTCTCATCTTCTTCCCCGCACATTACTCACAGCACTAGCTTTAATTAAATAAATTGCTATAGTTTTAATTAATCATCCACAAAGTTTTAATTAGTCAAATTAATTTAAAAACCCAATTCACCCCCCCCCCTCTTGGGTTGTCTATCTGGGCAACAAGTGGTATCAGAGCCAAAAACTCTTCCACTCAAGAGTTAAAAGATCAAAATGACAACCCCATTTGGATCTTCCCACATTGAGGGTCAGTCCACCCAAAGACCCCCTTTCTTCAATGGATCCGATTACTCATACTGGAAGGCTAGGATGAGAATATTCATCCAAGCCCAAGATTATGAGATGTGGACCATTGTAGTAAATGGTCCATACATCCCATCCACATATGTAGAGGGTGTTAAGGTACCCAAGCTAGAAATGGATTGGGATGAACATGACATGAGGAAGGCACAATTGAACTCTAAAGCTATGAATGTGTTTTATTGTGCCTTGGACCGAAATGAATTCAATAGGGTCTCTACTTGCAGCTCTGCAAAAGAGATCTGGGATAGGCTTGAAGTGACCCATGAGGGCACAAATCAAGTTAAAGAATCCAAGATTAATATATTGGTTCATAAGTATGAACTATTTAAAATGGATTCTAATGAGACAATCACTAGCATGTTCACTAGGTTTACTGACATTGTCAATGGCCTAAAAAGCCTTGGCAAGAGCTATACTAACAGTGATCTTGTCAGGAAAATACTTCGCTGTCTACCAAGGTCATGGGAAGCCAAGGTGACGGCAATCCAAGAAGCAAAAGATTTAACAAGCTTCTACTTGAAGAGCTCCTTGGATCTCTAATGACTCACGAGCTAACCATGAAGCAACACAGCGAAGAGGAGTCCTCCCACAAGAAAAAGGTAATAGCTCTTAAGTCTACTTCATCTAACAAGGACTTGTCTTGTAGTAGCAGCAGTGACGAAGAAGAGAATGAGGAAGATGGTGGTGAGGCACTTCTTGTGCGCAAGTTCAAGAAATTTATCAACCACAAGAAGGCGTATCATCAAAGGAGAGGTCCCTCAAATTCCTACCGCAGGGACAAAGGTAAGGAAAGGGAAAATGAGGGGATTGGGTGTTACGAGTGCAAGAAGCCGGGCCACATAAGAGCAGAGTGCCCCTTACTGAAAAAGGGGAGTAAGTACAAGAAGAAGAAGGCTCTTGTCACTACATTATCCGACTCCGACTCATCATCCTCCTCGTCAGATGATGAACAAGAAGAGAAGGCCAATTTTTGTTTTATGGCCAACGAAAATGAGGTAACTTCCGATACGCATTTTGATTTTACATTTGATGAACTTTATGATGCGTTTAATGAATTAATGATTGAATATAAGGATATAAATGTTAAAAACAGAAAACTAAAAGTAACTAACCAAACTTATATTCATAAGCATGATTCATTAGTTAAGGATAAAGATGCTCTTATTAAAGAAAATATAGAACTTAAAACAAGCAACCAACTGTTAACTCAAAAGGCTAACACCTTAACTAAAGATAATGAAAAATTAACTAAGGAATTTTCAGAACTTAAAAAATATAAACAAACCTTAGATAAGGATCTTACTAAAGAACTTAATGATCTAAAAACAGAAAATCAAACACTAACTAAAGAACTTGGAAAATACAAACCTTTAGTTGAAAAATTTACGTATAGTTCTGAAAAGTTAAACATGATACTTAACAATCAACGAGCCGTATTTAATAAAGCGGGTTTAGGGTATAAACCAAAAAATAAACAAAAATTTCTTAGTAACTTCTTTGTCAAAGCTGGGGAAAATAAAACTAAAAAAATAACCTGTTTTTGTTGTGGAAATATAGGACATAAGGCAAATGCATGTGACTATAGGAAAAGGAAAACTAAAAGAAAAATTAAAAGGGTATGGGTTCCAAAAGGAACCAACTTGACTAACCATGAAGGACCCAAGAAAACTTGGGTACCTAAGATGACATGATTTGTTTGTGTAGGAGTGTCTTGCAGCCAAGGTCAACAAAAACTGCTGGTATTTGGATAGTGGCTGCTCAAGGCACATGACGGGTGATAAAGACCAATTTTTCACCCTTGAAGCTAAGAAGGGAGGTGCTGTGACGTTTGGAGACAACAACCAAGGTCACATCATTGGTATTGGTAAAGTTCAAATCACCCCTTCTACTTTTATAGATAATGTTAGATATGTTGATGGTCTTAAGCATAACTTGTTAAGCATTAGTCAATTATGTGATAAAGGATATGATGTTATGTTTAAACCATCACTATGTATTATAACAAATCCTAATGATAATAGTTTAGTTTTTTAAAGGACGATTGACGTGGTAGACATAGTAATCCATGT
>NW_024069664.1:0-33485 GCF_009389715.1 Phoenix dactylifera
TCCAAGGAGGAGCCGGGAGCGTGAAGAAGAAAGGCTCTGTTTGGGGAGAGAAGAAAGAAAGAAAACAGAGCTTGCTCTATTTTTGGGGAAGAAAAGAATAAAAAAATACTTTATGTTCTAACGGGAGGGAGAAGCTCTTTGTTTTATTTTTTTATGTTATTTGCAAAAGAAAAGAAACATTAGGTTACCAATCTCCACTTTTATTTGTAATGAATTTTCTTTTTATCAAATCTATCATTTCCCTGTCATGCAATCCTTGTTCTAGGTTTAGTTAAATTTCTGCTTTTTTTTATGCAACTTTTAATTCTTCTTTGATGCAATACATTAAATTTTCTTTTATGCAATTTATGTTCCAGGCTTCAATCTTTCTTAGCACTTGTCTTCATCCATTTTAATTTATGCAAAAATTTTCCTTTGAATAGTCAAACATTTCATGAATTCATAAATACTCTTTGATTTCTAAGTACTTATCTTTTTATTATTTTTAAATAAAAAAAATATTCTCCGGTAGACTAGAGAATCCATCAACATCCTCAAAATAATGTTTTCTTTAATCATTCAAAAATTGATTTCAAATCCGAGTGAACGTTCTGATTTTTATGCAACTCCAATCGCCTCCCTGTGGATCGACCTCTTACAACCGCTATTCTTCGAGTAGGAAAGGTAAGAGTAAAATTTGAATTAACTTTTGTTCGTCGGTTCTAACAACGATCTGTCTAGCATATTTTTAGGTAGACAGGAATCGGACGAACAGAATTTTGGCGCCGTTGCCGGGGAGGCAAATCGAGAAGCAAGAACGATCACGAAGATCAAATCGGATTTTGGATGCCCGGAGTGAACGTACTCCGGTAGTAAGTTTTTATTTTTATTTTTATTAATTTTCCTTATTTTGATAATTTCTAGTTAATAATTTCGTAGTTATTAAATTCTGAAATTTGAAATTCAAAATTTAAAATTCAAATTCAAAAAATTAAAATTAAAAAAAATTAAAAAATTAAAAAAAAAAATAAAAAAAATCTATATTATTTTTGCTAGTAATTGATAGGTGCAATCCCCGAGGTTATCATACCTCTATTGGGACTCCTCACGGAGTAATCTCCAGAGCTTATTCAACGGGCATTCGGAGATTGACTGACGCATAAGGATTGTGTTTAGTTTACATTCAAGTTATTCTATATAAAAAAAATAATAAAATAAAAAAAATAAAAAAAATAATAAAAAAAAATTGCTTGCTCATTTAATCAATACAACCTAATGACATTGCATAAACTTTAAAAAAAATATTGATTATTTGCTGCATTTAGTATTAAGCATTTGCATAAAGTAATTAAGGGCAAAACCCATTAAAAAGATAAGGTCGGAAGTCATTACCTGTCCTTAGCCCAAAAATCACCACCTTGCATACTTATCCTAAGCCAAATTAAATTAAAATCAAATTAGACGTTGGCCTTAGGGTTTTCGAGCTCAATTAGGCTCTTGGAAAGAAGCGGCTGAAAGCCACTCCAGTGAGAATTTAGTAATTGGTGATGTCTAGGAAAGTTTTACAACAGTGAGAACTGTTACGGGTATTGTGGTATCGGTGTATCCCTTCTGGCACCACCACACACCCCGGGACTTTCCTGGTCACTGGTTACTGGATCGCTTAACTGGTAAGCTCAAGCTTAATCTGAAAGGGAGATTAGGAGCTGTCTAATCTAGAGAGAATTTCAGGAACTTTTTAACCTGATAAATCTCTGTGCAACTAGATTTAAAAGCTACTAAACCTCACTTAATTCTAAGACTAATAGGGTCAAATTGTTGTGTGGTGTTGATTGTGGTCATCTGTGTCTAGCCCTTCTCTTCTTTTAGGATTTCGTTTAGGAGTCGAGTCTAATTAAGTTGTGGAAAATGTATGCATGGTAGAAGGTCATTAAGGGATAAGTTAACCCCATTTGATCCTGAGATTGACAGAACTTTTCATCACAACCTGCGAACTGTAAACCAACCGTCGATCTCTACAATGGGTGAACATATTAGAACCCTGAATGAATTTTTGCACCCGCATCCGCTAGTCCCCTACTTGCATAGTATTACCAATTAATAATGCAGCCCAATTCGAGATTCGGGCTGCAACAATAAACATGTTACCCAAGTTTCATGGGTTCGAGAGTGAACAACCCTACATTCATCTAAACAAATTTTTGACAATCTGTCAAACGTTTAGAAATCAAAACTTAGATGAAGAGGGTATTAAATTAAGTTGTTTCCCATGACTTTAGAGGATCGTGCTGCTGCATGGCTGTATTCCCTTGCTTCAAATTCCATCACATCATGGGAACAACTATCTAGGAAGTTCATGGCTAAGTTCTATCCCATGGTAAAAACTGAAAAAATTAAGGATGCCATCAGAACTTTTAGGAAAATCTGAGGAGGAATTTTCCAACTTTGGGAAAGATTCCATGATCTTTTGGTCAAGTGCCCGCACCATGGGCTTGATAAGGCTGATCTGGTCCACTTCTTTTATAAAGGACTACTCCGGCACATAGAAACATGATTGAGTCCATGCACAAGGTAGGTTCATGAACCAAACCCCAGATCAAGCCTATGAATTTCTTGTTGACTTAGCCGAAACGCCCAAAATTGGAGTAGCTATGGTGAGGAAGTAAATAGAGATGAGTTCGGGTCTAGAAAACCAGGTAATTATGAAATGAAAGCAGACCCAGAACTCAAAAATGTCATGTCCAATCTGGTGACTGGAATGAACAACTTAAGTAAAAAGTTTGATGCTTTCACTGTTTCCACTAGTTCGAGTTCATACAAAGAGTCAAATCCCGTCATGAAAGTGGATCACGAGTCATATAGTTTGTGTGTCTTGTGTAACAGTCCTGAGCATCTAGTGGAGTGCTGCCCTATCTGCCCACATAAAGGCCGAGCAAGCAAATGCTCTAAATTCATATAGTGCCTTTAAGAAGCCCACTCCCAACTCGTTCAGCCCAGTTTACCACCCTGATAATAGGTTCCACCCAAATTTCTCATACAAGCAAAATGAACCTATTCAGCATCAAGGTGGTCCACCAGGTTTTCAGAACAACTTTCCAGGATAGGTCCATCACAAATGAACCAACCATTGGTTCCATCTGTACCTCCTTATAATGCCCCTATCCCACAGCAACCTTCACAATTAGAAACCATGATGGCTAATATGATGAAACAACAACAAGATTTTATCAAGCAACAACAACAGACCAATACAGCCCAAGCCCAGACTAACCAATTCCATGCGCAAGCAATTGCAAAACTTGAGGTTAGTCTAAGCCAAATAGCTAACTCTCTAGGGGATAGGAAGAAAGGTGAACTACCTAGTCAACCAGTGCCTAACCCTAGTAGACAACAAAATCAAGGTCAGATAGGTCAGTATCAAATCAATTCTAATGGAAATCCGACCTATGAAGTCCAGGCAATTACCACTTTAAGGTCTGGCAAGCAAGTGGACAATAAAGTCCAACTTCCTGAACATGAAAAAGAAAAAAAATGAATCCGAACCCTATTCAGAAAGAGGTCAAGAACAGGAAACAAAAAAAGGAAGAACCCATAGAAACATACAAACCAAGGTTCCCTTTCCAGTAGACTTCAGGACTCCAAGAAACAATCTAACTTTGATGAAATCATGGAAGTCTTTAAAACTGTTCAAATAAATATACCTTCCTAGATGCCATAAACAATTCTCCTTCAAAAAAAAAAGCATTCCTAGCAGCTATTATGGTGCCAGCCTCATCTCTCATTCAACAACAGATTGCCCCGAATTCAAAGACCCTGGTTGCCCACATTGAAATAAAAATAGGAGAGAACGATCATCCAGAGAGCTTATTAGATTTAGGAGCCAGTGTGAACCTACTTCCTACTATGTGTCAAAAGTTAGGTTTGGAGAATTAAGCCACAGATATTACCCTTTCTTAGCAGATAGGACGGTGAAGTACCCCAAGGGGATTGTAGAGGATGTAATAGTGAAAGTAAACGAGTTTTACTATCCTGTGGACTTCGTTATCCTTGAGATTGAACCTGCAATACATCCAGACAGTTACACACCTATAATTTTAGGTAGACTTTCTTAGCCACAGCAAATGTTGTGATCAACTGTCGAAATGGGATGCTGAAGTTATCTTTTGGCAACATGAAAGTCGAACTTAATGTCTTTAACATAAGTAAACAACACCAGACGACAAAGAATCAATGAAGTTGACATGATTGAATGTCTGGTTCAGGAGACTTTCTTACAAACCTATAATAAGGATCCTGTAGAGGCTTATCTTGTCCATTCCGAGGAAGGGGTCGAGCATGCGCCCCTTAGTTCTGCTCCCTTATGAGCATAGATCGTCATCAGCCGACTGTTCTTCATCGGACTCTTCCAAACCATTCTTAGATAATGGTTGAAAAAAAAAAGGGATTTATATTTTGTCTGGCTGAAGACATAAAACTTAGCGCTCTTGGGAGGCAACCCAACATGTAATTATCAAAAAAAAAAAAAAATTATTCTAATAAATTACTAACATACAGGTTTGGGGGTTTTTGGCCCCCAATTGTCACTTTACACCACCCATATCAGGTAACTTCTCCTCTGTCCTATTACTGCTTATCTTTAACATTGAGGACAATGTTAGATTTAGGTATGGGGGTGAGTGAGAATATTTTTGATTTTTTATGCCAAAAAAAAAATAAAAAATAAATTAAATTAAAATTTTTTAAAAAAAAAGGAGTTCAAATTTTTAACTCAAATCTTTTTGGCTGTACCAAACTAGGAATTTGCTTTGACAATAGCTTTGAGTTAAGGAATATGATAGCAGTTCTAGCTTGAGTTTCGTCCCCACCTATCTTCTGCTAATATGATACAAGATGATTTAGCACCTACACCGTAAGCACATGAATAGTGGGGTATGTATACTTGCAACTAATATGAATACTTTTAATCTTCGGGATAATTTTAAGTTATATGTGTGATGAACACCCTAATCAAAAAAAAAAAAAGAAAAAAAAAAGAAAAAAAAAGAGATAAAATAATGAGTTTATTTCAAGTTTCTCACTGAGTAACCGGGCCTCTTGCCTGGCAAGCAGCGAGTGTTCGCGTAAAAAGGTGAGTATGATTGAGATTAAACTCTGAGTGACTAATTTGGCCTTGAAGCCTAGTTAACTTGAGTTATTAAGCTGTTAGGGTGTCTCTACACTAGTGCCCTGAGCCATCTGGATCGGGAGTCATTGGCCTAACACTCGCTACATGGGTCAGCTAGAAAGCTTAATAAGGCTAGATATTGCACAAGTCATTCTTTTAGCATTCAGTCTGAAAAATATATATATATATAAATAAATAAATAATAAATCTGGGGTGTTCATTATCATTTAACTCTAGAAAGTCTTGAAAATTGAAATGATCATGTTGGAAGTAAGTGAAAGCCACTCATTTATATGATACTATCTTGCACTTCACTACATTCTTGACTTGTTAGCAGATAGATGGGGTGTAATGAAACTTGAGTTAAAGTCTGCTTAAATATGATAGCAAATAAGTCTTTATTGTCCTTGCAATTCTAAGTTCATACAATAATACTTGTTCAAATTTTGAGTTAAAACATTAGAAATCCCTGACTAATGAAGTTTGTGGGTAACTTCACTGCAAACCCTCACGAGACAACACTCGTCCACTAGAGTAACCTAGAGGTTTAAAGGCTTGTTGCACGTGCTAAGTGCAATCGTGACTTCCTACGAAAATGGGTACATATCTTAGTTTGTGTATTTAGCTTCAATAAAAAAAAAAAGAAAAAAAAAAATCATAAGTTAGACTACATCTTTTTGTGCCCTCATTTTATCGTTTGCTTGTTAATTGCTAGAGACTAGCAATAAGCTAGTTGGGGGGTGTGATGAGAGCACAAAAGTGCGACCTACATATCACTAAAAATTAGTGTTATTGCTAACCGATAATAATAAATTCACTAGATTAATAGTATATTTTGGGTTTGACACAGAATTATCATAAATTAGAGATAAAATGCACATTGAGTACAAATTTGACTTCAGAAGGATCCCTTCCCAGATCCGACCCAGTTGAAGATCGAGTCGGGTCCGAGTCAGGTTCGGGTCCGAGTCGGGTTCGGATCAAATTTTTCTGTGCTTTTGGGAAAGAATTTTGGGCAAATCTAATTTGGCCATATCATAACTATGAGGTGCTGGGTGACCCATGACTTGAAAGACTTGCAATTGACCTCCAGTCAGAACAGATGACTCGGAGATCCTCTCACCCGCATCAAAGCAGCTTCATCCATGCGAAAACAGGGGAGAGGGAATGATCCCATGCGTCCGCCACGTTGATCCCAAGTGCCCGTTCGAATGCATCCAACTCCCGTGCCAGCCACCTTGCCAGCAGCCCGCGTTCTTCACGCGGTGAACATCCCAGCGATCCAGCCTCCTCCATCGCGCCCAATCATCCCGGAATCCCAGCGGCCAGCCCCTCCTTCCAACGATCCCGCCCCACAGACCGCCTCCTGCAAGCGGGATCCAAGCATCGCGTCCAGCCATCCCGCCGATCACGACTGCAGCTCCTCCGCCTCTGCTCCCTTCCGTTTCCGCATCCAAGCATGCGTGGCATTCAACCTCCAGCCCTTCATCCGAATCAACGATCTCAGCCTCATCCATCCGTGCGCCCATTCCGCCCATTCCAGCACCCGTCAACGATCAAGCCGTGATGCAAGCCATGATCCGGCGTCCTCCCATCGATCACGGCAGACCCCAGCTGCCTTCCGCTTCGAATCCGGTGTCCGTGATCCACCTCTTCCGCAACAGCCCAGCTCCTTCCCAAATCAAGCCGTCCGCATTCATCGTCCGACTCAGCCCGCCAGCTCCTCCTTCCCGTCGGCATTCATTTCAACGCGTCCCCGTGATAGCAGCATCCGGCGTCCGCTCCGCGATTCCTTCCAGCTCCATGGATCGTGCCTCCAAGTCCACCCTTCCGGAATCCCAAGCATCCTCGCTATAAATAGGAGGGTGGCCGGCGGAACAAGGGAGGCGGGGAGTGGTGGTGGCCGGCGGGTCCAAGGAGGAGCCGGGAGCGTGAAGAAGAAAGGCTCTGTTTGGGGAGAGAAGAAAGAAAGAAAACAGAGCTTGCTCTGTTTTTGGGGAAGAAAGGAATAAAAAAATACTTTATGTTCTAACGGGAGGGAGAAGCTCTTTGTTTTATTTTTTTATGTTATTTGCAAAAGAAAAGAAACATTAGGTTTCCAATCTCCACTTTTATTTGTAATGAATTTTCTTTTTATCAAATCTATCATTTCCCTGTCATGCAATCCTTGTTCTAGGTTTAGTTAAATTTCTGCTTTTTTTTTTATGCAACTTTTAATTCTTCTTTGATGCAATACATTAAATTTTCTTTTATGCAATTTATGTTCCAGGCTTCAATCTTTCTTAGCACTTTTCTTCATCCATTTTAATTTATGCAAAAATTTTCCTTTGAATAGTCAAACATTTCATGAATTCATAAATACTCTTTGATTTCTAAGTACTTATCTTTTTATTATTTTTAAATAAAAAAAATATTCTCCGGTAGACTAGAGAATCCATCAACATCCTCAAAATAATGTTTTTCTTTAATCATTCAAAAATCGATTTCAAATCCGAGTGAACGTTCTAATTTTTATGCAACTCCAATCGCCTCCCTGTGGATCGACCTCTTACAACCGCTATTCTTCGAGTAGGAAAGGTAAGAGTAAAATTTGAATTAACTTTTGTTCGTCGGTTCTAACAACGATCTGTCTAGCATATTTTTAGGTAGACAGGAATCAGACGAACACAGTAGTATGACTGGTCCTTTGACCTGCGGTGCTTCAGCTACTCACAGTGAGGTTATTGTAGTTTGACTACACGTATACATGGTCTCTAGTCATATGGGTCCTTGTAGTGTAGATTGGCTGCAGTAAGTTCACTGTAGGAGTAGGGTATGCACTTACATGGAATCTATCGACCTTGATAGAAGAGGAGTGATCCTATGTGATTTGTTAGACTGAGTTCTAAGACCTTGGCCAGGGCAGTAATATAAAGTGGAGAAAGAGTTTCCACTATCGAACTCGAGTCGAATAAATCTTGACATATGACAGACGAAGGGGTTTGACGAGTTATCCATGACCTCCGTCCTGTAGGGATCCACGATAGTAGGACTGTATCACACGATAACTGCACCTAGAGGTTCATCATTCTATTCTACTGGGTAGCCACTACATGCTGCTAGGTGTCACTGGTGGATGGTGGGACTCACAGGGATTATCTCGATGATCGATAAACCCTAATGAGTAGAGTTGGAATCGTTCCAATCCATTGAAAGGAGTTTAAAATGATATTATGATAGAGATCATAATATATCTCACTACCGGTCAGAATAGAACCTATGGGGTCACACACACTAGAAGTATTGACCGATCCGATGGTTGAATTGTGATTAGGAATCACTAGTAATCAATTCGATTGATATTCAGTTGAAGAAGGAACAAAGGGAATTAATTAATTGGACTTAAACACAAATCCTACTTTGAATAGGATTCCTAGAGTCCTAATTGGATTAGGACTGGGAATCCTAGTTGGAGTAGGACTGAGATTCCTACTTGAAATAGGATTCCTACAATCCTAATTAGATTAGGAGTTTTGAATTAAAATTGGATTCCTACTAAGAATAGGATTCCTAGAAGACCTGATTGGATTAGGACTTCGAATTCAAATAAGAGTCCTAATTGGATTAGGACTAAAATTAAATATGTCCTAATTTGGATTAGGGTTTCTTAAGTCACAATTAATTATTAATCTAATGAATCAATAAGACTCCTAATTGGATTAGGATTGAAGAGTTCAATTGAGTCAAAATTGATTTAAGTTCTAATTGGATTAGGACTTACCTAGATTGGATCCAAATTGGTTCACCCTTGGTTAAACCCTAATTGGATTAGGGCTAAACCAAATTAAGGCCACCCAATCCTCATTAGATGAGGATTAGGGCAACACAAGAAGGAGGGGCTCAAGCCCCTCCTCCTTGGCTTCATGGGTGCGGCAACAAGAGGGGCTGGCGCCCCTCTTGGAATTAATTCAAGGGAGCTCCTAAAAGTTAGGAGCTCCACTTGTTATTTAAAGGGGGCTTTTGGGGCTGACCTAATTTCATATGAGAAGCTCCTCTCCTTGCTGCCGTACGCCCTCTCCTTCTTCTTCCCTTGGTTCAGCCGCAAGCAAGAAGAAAGTAAGAAAAAGCCTTGGCGGCCTCCTCCCCTTCCCTTCCTTCATCCAACGCAGGGAAAAGAAAGGCTGCAGCGAGGGCTTTGATTCTTCTTCATCATCCCTTCTTGTTGCCCAGATAGACAACCCAAGAGGGGGGGTGAATTGGGTTTTTAAAATAATTTGACTAATTAAAAACTTTGTGGATGATTAATTAAGACTATAGCAAGTTATCTAACTAAAGCTAAATGCTGTGAGTAATGCGCGGGGAAGAAGATGAGAGACAGTGCACTACAAACACAAAGTTTTATAGTGGTTCGGAGCTAACCCTTGCTCCTACGTCCACTCCCCAAGTCTCACTTGGGAATTTCACTATAACCCCTTGGATTACAGTCGGTTGTTTTGCAAGCTCACAACCAAACTTGTTGTTTTACGAGCTCACAACGAACTCGGTCGGTTTTCCCAGGCTCACCGACTAGAACCAACCCCGATTGTTTTTCCGGGCTCACAATCAAACCCTTACACACGTTGGTTTTAACTTGGCTCACCAACCAACCTTGATCCCCTTGATTCAATCCCCCGATTGAATCAAGTAAATACAAGAGATAGAAGAAAACAGAAAATAGCTTCTCAAAAAGCAGATTTAAACAATATAAACGTAAAGGAGTTTAGAAGCCCTCAAACGCTTTTAAACTGGTGAAGAGGTATGGCTTCTGGAACTCCGGTCTCCTCTTGAAAGAGTGGCCGACTTGAATGCAGGAGGAGGAAGCTTTGAATGCTGGGAAGAAGTTGTTGAAGCAGTAAATGCAGATCTTCCCTTTTTCTCGTTGAAGAGCACTTGGAGAGCTTGGAAACTTGAATGCTTGGAGTGGAATGTCTATTCTCTACCTTGCTACAGTCTTCTGGGGCTATTTAAGCCAACCCCCACAGAAACTAGCCGTTACTTCTGCTTTTTCTGGCCGTTCTGCACACTCTGCGCAGCCTGACACTGTGACCGTTGGTGGGTTGGAGTCGACTCGCGCGATCAGGAGTCGACTCGGCTGTAGCAGGAGTCGACTCGAGCTTTTCCGGAGTCGACTCGGCAACTGTTCCAAGTTTGAATTAAAGTTGCCGTCTCGACCCGGAGTCGACTCGTCTCGACCCGGAGTCGACTCGCCAACTTCTGGCGCTGACCTGGCAATTTTGGAGTCGGCTCATCCACTGAAGTCCGTGGATCCAAATTTGAATTTTGTCCACTCGAGTCGACTCGGCTGTCCTGGGAGTCGACTCGAATCTCAGAGCCCGAACTCCCGATTCTCTGTCTTTTGGCTCATCCAGTCTTGGAGTCGACTCGAACTTCCTTGGAGTCGACTCGGCTCTCAGTTTCCAAAAGTTGGTCTTCTGCCTTTTGTCGTGAAGCTTGTCTTGGAGTCGACTCGAGCTGTCTGGGAGTCGACTCGAATCTCAGAGTCCATAAAACACTCTCTGACTTTTTCTTTGTGTACCGCTGGGAGTCGACTCGCGTTCCACTGGAGTCGACTCGAATCTCAGAGTCCATAAAAACGTTCTCTGACTTTTTCTTTGTGTACCGCTGGGAGTCGACTCGCGTTCCACTGGAGTCGACTCGAATCTCAGAGTCCATAAAAACGTTCTCTGACTTTTTCTTTGTGTACCGCTGGGAGTCGACTCACGTTCCACTGGAGTCGACTCGAATCTCAGAGTCCATAAAAACGTTCTCTGACTTTTTCTTTGTGTACCGCTGGAAGTCGACTTGCGTTCCACTGGAGTCGACTCGAATCTCAGACCCGAAAACTGCTCTTCTGTCCTTCTGTCTGTTTTCAATCGGAGTCGACTCGTACTGATCTGGAGTCGACTCGAGCTTGTGCCAGTGACCTTGATATGCTTGGAGTCGACTCGTGAAACACGGGAGTCGACTCGAGTCTCAGACATTGGTTCATGCAGACTTCTTAACTTATCCAAAATACTATGAACCAAGTCTAGAGACACTTAGACAGGATTTCCACTGAAACACTTAATTGAATTCATTAGTAATCACAAGATATACTCAAATGCTTTGAGCTCATCAAAATCAAACGGGGTTTTAATCAATCACTCCACAATCTCCCCCTTTTTGATGATGACAAAACTTTGAGTATATGTAAAATGAATTGCTCAATAAATAATGAAATGAAATCCATAAATGAATTCAAATGTCTGAGAATTTAATTTATCCAAGTTTGAAAGGAGTGAGACAATAAATTTCGGAGTTAAAGCTCCCCCTTTCATTTGGAATTATATAAGCCTTCATATTATGCAATCAATTGTTTGGCTTATATGTCATTAATGATTTAGTTTGATTAAAATTCAGATTCTCCCCCTCAACATATGCATTCCACCCTGTTTTGATTTTCTGAATTTCCTTTTAATGCTTTGAAGTTTTTGAACTGAATTTTATCTTTTTAGAGGGAAAATCTGTCAATTTGTTCTTGAGTAGGATTCAGCTAATCTCCGAATATCCCTTGAATAGATTCTGGAGATTACTCCATTAGGAGCCCCAAAAGAGAGATAATGAGCCTCGAGGTACCGAATCCACTTAGAACAAATTTGTGTGTGTTTTTAAGAGTTTATCATTAATCCATTGATTTCTTTTATATATTTTTTAATGTTTCTTCCCTTTTTCATATTTTACACATTTCTCCCCCTTTTTGTCATCATACCAAAAAAGGAGGTAATCACACACAATCCAAATGGCACATCAAATGGCACACAATTGAAGATAAAATGTCTACTCATTGTATTGATATGAATGTGAATACATTTGAGCATACAATAAGTAAAGCAAAACCAGACAAAATACACAACTCAAACACATCTATGTCCTCCTCGAGGATGAAGCTCCCCCTCTCGAGGATGTGGCTCCTCCTCTCCCAGATGTGGCACCTCCTCTCGAGGATGATGCTCCTCCTCTCGAGGATGTATCTCCTCGAGGCATGCACCCAACCAATGCTTGGACCGCATTGGTGACGTTCTCGAGCTGCCGGATAACGGCCTGGATAGCCCTGCTCTGTGTAGTATCAACCTCGAGCACGGACTTCTGCACTTCGTCCAGCTTGTCGATGAGCACATTCGACAAGCGCTCGGCCCCCGCAGAGGTGGTGGCCATATCACGGCCTATGTCATCTCGCATCCGACGAGTGGTGCTCGTCACCTCACTCAAGCTGTGGAACTGTGCCTGCATCAAGTTCCTCATGTTGTAGATCTCCTGCCGCACCTCAGCCGTCATGTCTGTCACGGC
Organism: Phoenix dactylifera; assembly: GCF_009389715.1. Taxonomy (NCBI): domain Eukaryota; kingdom Viridiplantae; phylum Streptophyta; class Magnoliopsida; order Arecales; family Arecaceae; genus Phoenix; species Phoenix dactylifera. The sequence goes on from NW_024069664.1 coordinate 12,488, forward strand.
TGTCAGGATGGAACCAGGGCAGAGGAAGTGGGCGCAGAAGAGGGAGCAGGCACTGAGCCTCTGAGCTCCCGAAGCAGCTCATCCTTCAGATCTCCGACGATCTGCTGCCGCAGCTCCCGGAGCTGCTCTGGATCAATACGGACCTCCATAGATGGTGGAGCTGAGGAGGAAGGTCCGGCAGAGGTGGTAGGAGCAGGAGGAGTGGATGGAAGGTCTGGATGGTCTGGAAAGTCTGGGTAGTCTGAATCTGGCTCAGGACTGGGTGATGGTCTGGTGGTCTGAGCAGTGAGAGAGGACTTCCTAACCCAGATCCCTTCTCTCTTTCGAAATCCCATCCTGTGCATGGTCCCCGTACCCAAGCGATCTGTCCATCGCAGTGCACGAGAGGGTTCCCTCTCAGAAATGGGAATCTCGTACTGCCTAAAGAGAAGAGTAAAAATCATGCCGTATGGGAGGGTGAGCCTAGGTCTATCTAGGGGCTCACACATATACCTATAAATGAGCTTGGGAAAGTTGATCGGGGTGTCCTGAAGGATATAAGACATAATAGCTAAGTCCCTCTCATTCACAAAATCAAATCTCCCTGTCTTAGGGAAGATGGACCTGGACAAAATGCTCAAAAGGATTCTCACTTCAATAGAAAGTGAGCTAGCAGATACCTCATCTAGGGGGGACTGAGGTGGATGCCCTAAGACGACCGTAAGGGCCGCAACCCTATCCTCAGGATGTGCAGGAGCCACCCCTACTAATGGAAGGTGGAGGATATGGGCAATGAGGTCCTCTGTGACACGCAATGGGACACCTAGTACCGTGCCCTCGATACCTCCATCTCTCCGATGGACGGTACTGTAAAATTCTTGAACTAGGCCAGGATAGGTGGGAAGGTCCAAGGTGAGGAAGTACTCTAGGCCCTGGGCTCTAAGTCTATCGCCTATGGTGAACCCTTCCCGGGCGAGATAGTCGAAATTGACAAACCTCCCGGAGGTGACGGCCTTCCCGGCCAACGGCCTAACGAGAACCACCCTAGGCGGGGAACGATCCGGAGGTGGTTGCCTCGCGGGATCGTGCCGCGCCTTGGAGCGCCGCTCGGGACCGTCCTCGGGACGGGACCTCTTCCTAACGACGGCCTTACGAGGCATCTTGACCTAAACGGGAAGAAAAATACCTAGAGGACGGTGAAGGACCGACAGAGGAAGCTCGGGACGTACCGGAAATGACCTAGGAACGGACGGAAACTCAATGTCCGGCGAAGAATCGACGGAAAAAGGGCTTGGAGACGATCGGAGATGACCTAGGAGTCGGCTCTAGGGCTTTTTGAACAGTGGCGGCTTGAGAAAAAGTGTTTGCGAAACGACAAACCTAGGGTTAAAAAGTCGGATCCCGACTGCGAGTCGACTCCCCTGAGTCGCGAGTCGACTCGGCCTCGAGTCGACTCCAGAAAATGCGCGAGTCGACTCTCCTTATGCGCCTGTAGACTTCGAGTCGACTCCCGCAAGAGCGCGAGTCGACTCCCCCTTAGGAGCCGGCTCTGAAACTTACTCGAGTCGTCTCTAACCTTGGCACGCACTTAAAAATCATGCTATAACCGTGCCAAATGAGGGAAAATCACTTAATTAAGGACTGATTTGTTGATCACTGAATAGAAACTCTATTTTAACCATATTCTAATCATCAAAATCAATTATTCTAGTGGAAACTCCCACTAGGATGGATCAATCACTCCTAATCCCCTTCTAAGCACACTTAACCTCTCTTCACTTAGGGGTTTTGTAAAAATGTCTGCTAATTGATTATCAGTACACACAAATTGGAGTGACACATCACCATTCAATACATGATCTCTTATGAAGTGATGTCTTATCTCAATGTGTTTAGTTCTTGAGTGTTGAATTGGATTTTTAGTGAGATTTATGGCACTTGTGTTATCACAATTAATGGGGATTTTATCTTGTTTAATGCCATAATCTTCTAATTGTTGTTTAATCCATAAGATTTGAGCACAACAACTCCCGGCTGCAACATATTCAGCTTCTGCAGTGGATAATGCAACCGAGTTTTGTTTCTTGCTAAACCATGAGATTAGGTTTTCTCCTAGAAATTGACAAGACCCGCTGGTACTTTTTCTATCAAGTTTACATCCAGCGAAGTCTGAATCTGTGTACCCTATTAAGTTTAGGCTAGATTCTTTAGAGTACCACAGCCCTATGTTCTTAGTTCCTATTAAGTATTAAAGATTCTCTTAACTGCAGCTAGGTGTGATTCTTTAGGATTAGCCTGATATCTAGCACACATGCACACACTAAACATAATATCAGGTCTACTTGCAGTAAGATATAGTAAAGAACCTATCATACCTCTATAAAGTTTTTGGTCTACAGATTTACCTGATTCATCTTGGTCTAACTTGCATGATGAGCTCATGGGGGTGCTGATTGACTTGTTTCCCTCCATATCAAACTTCTTGAGCATCTCCTTGATATATTTGGCTTGATTGATGAAGATGCCTCCTTCAGATTGTTTGATTTGAAGCCCGAGGAAGTAGTTCAGCTCTCCCATCATGCTCATCTCAAACTCACTCTGCATTAAATCAGCAAATTCCTCGCAGAGGCGATTGTTAGTAGCACCGAAAATGATATCATCAACATAAATCTGTACTAATAACATATCTTTATTTTTCTTTTTCAGAAATAAAGTTGTATCTACATTTCTTCTAGAGAATTCATGTTCTAATAGGAATTTACTAAGTCTCTCATACCATGCTCTAGGTGCTTGTTTTAGTCCATAAAGTGCTTTGTTCAGTTTATACACATGATCGGGGTATTGATGATTTTTAAAACCAGGAGGTTGTTCTACATACACCTCCTCATTAATAAACCCATTTAGAAAAGCACTTTTTACATCCATTTGATATAGCTTGAAGTCCTTAGAGCATGCATATGCTAATAATAGTCTAATAGCCTCAAGTCTAGCTACGGGAGCAAAGGTTTCATCAAAGTCTATACCTTCTTCTTGATTATAACCCTTTGCTACTAGTCTAGCCTTATTCCTTATGACAATTCCATTTTCATCTAGCTTATTTTTATATATCCATTTAGTACCTATAATTGGATATTCAGAAGGTCTCTCCACTAGATCCCAAACCTTGTTTCTAGTAAATTGATTTAGTTCTTCTTGCATTGCATTTATCCAATTTACATCATTTTCGGCTTCTTCTATATGTTTGGGCTCAAAGTGTGAAACAAAAGCTAGATGATTATTCAAATTCCTAAGGGATGCTCTAATCCTAACGGATTGTGATGGATCATCTAGAATTAGTTCCTTAGGATGCCCGTGAGCATACCTCCAAGCTTTAGTTAGCCCATGATCCACTATAGGCTCTTGGTTTGATGATTCTCCTTCAATCAACTTTTGATTATCATCTTGTAATCCCATCTCATCTATCTTTTCTTCAAGTATTTCAATATCATCATCAAAATTAACCTTCTTACTAGATGAGATATCACTAGAGTCATCAAAAACAACATGTATGGATTCTTCTATAACTAGGGTTCTTTTATTAAAGATTCTATAGGCTTTACTAGTTGTAGAATAACCTAGGAATATTTCCTCATCAGATTTAGGATCAAATTTCCCTAGATTATCTTTCCCATTATTATGTACAAAACACCTACATCCAAAAACATGAAAATAGTTAACTTTTGGTTTTCTGTTTTTCCACAGTTCATAAGGTGTTTTCTTTATAATGGATCTTAATAAAACTCTATTTAATATATGGCAAGAAGTATTAATGGCTTCTCCCCAAAAGTACTTAGGGAGGTTACTTTCACATAACATCGTTCTAGCCATTTCCTCTAGAGTTCTATTCTTCCTTTCCACAACTCCATTTTGTTGTGGTGTCCTAGGTGCAGAAAAATTATGGGTTATCCCCTTTTTACTACAAAATTCGTCAAACAATTGATTTTCGAATTCGGTACCATGGTCACTTCTAATGGCTATGACTGAAGACTCTCTAGCATTTGTTACTTCCTTATGGAACTTTTTAAACATAGAAAATGCTTGGTCCTTATGTGCTAAGAACATGACCCATGTGTACCTAGAGTAATCATCTACTATAACTAGACCATATTTATTTCCACCTAGGCTTGTTGTTCTAGTTGGACCAAATAGGTCTATGTGTAGTAATTCTAGAGGCCTAGAAGTAGAGACACATTTTATGGATTTAAAAGAGTTTCTAGATTGTTTGCCAAATTGACATGCTTCACATATTTTGTTCTTTTCAAATTTTAATTTTGGCAAACCTATCACGGAGTCTCTTTTAACTAGTTTAGTTATTGTGTCCATGCTTGCATGACCTAACTTACGGTGCCATAACCAACTAGCATCATTTTCTTTAGTTTCATTAACAACTAAACATTGGTTATGTTTTGCAAGGTCTTCTAGGTCTACCACATATACATTTCCACGTCTAATCCCTTTAAAAACTAAACTATTATCATTAGGATTTGTTATAATACATAGTGATGGTTTAAACATAACATCATATCCTTTGTCACATAATTGACTAATGCTTAACAAGTTATGCTTAAGACCATCAACATATCTAACATTATCTATAAAAGCAGAAGAGGTGATTTGAACTTTACCAATACCAATGATGTGACCTTGGTTGTTGTCTCCAAACGTCACAACACCTCCCTTCTTAGCTTCAAGGGTGAAAAACTGATCTTTATCACCCGTCATGTGCCTTGAGCAGCCACTATCCAAATACCAGCAATTTTTGTTGACCTTGGCTGCAAGACACTCCTACACAAGCAAATCATGTCATCTTAGGTACCCAAGTTTTCTTGGGTCCTTCATGGTTAGTCAAGTTGGTTCCTTTTGGAACCCATACCCTTTTATTTTTTCTTTTAGTTTTACTTTTCCTAAAATTACATGCATTTGCTTTATGTCCTACTATTCCACAACAAAAGCAAGTTATTTTCTTAATTTTAGTTTCCCCAGCTTTAACAAAGAAGTTACTAAGAAGTTTTTGCTTATTCCTTGGTTTATACCCTAAGCTCGCTTTATTAAATATTGCACGTTGATTATTTAGTATCATGTTTAATTTTTCAGAACTATATGTAAATTTTTCAACTAGGGGTTTGTATTTGTTAAGTTCTTTAGTTAATGTCTGATTTTCTACTTTTAACTCATTTAGTTCTTTTGTTAGATCCTTGTTTAAGACTTGTTTATGGTTTGAAAGTTCCTTAGTTAGTTTTTCATTATCTTTAGTTAAGGTATTAGTTTTCTTAATTAAGAGTTGGTTGCTTGTTTTTAGTTCTAGATTTTCTTTGGTAATAGCATCTTTATCCTTAATTAAAGAGTCAAACTTATGGATATACGTTTGGTTAGTTACTTTTAGTTCCCTGTTTTTAACATTAAGATCCTTATATTCAATCATTAGTTCGTTAAACGCATCATACAGTTCATCAAATGAAAAATCATAATGCGTATCGGAAGTTACCTCATTTTCGTTGGCCATGAAACAAAAATTGGCCTTCTCTTCTTATTCTTCATCCGATGATGAAGATGATGCATCGGAGTCCGATAGGGTGGTGACAAGGGCTTTCTTCTTCTTCTTGTACTTGCTGCCCTTCTTTAGTAAGGGACACTAAGCTCGGATGTGCCCCGGCTTTTTGCACTCATAGCACCCGATCCCCTCACTTTCCCTCTCCTTACCTTTGTCCTTGCGGTAGGAATTTGAGGGGCCTCTCCTTTGATGGTAGGACTTCTTGTGGTTGATGAACTTCTTGAACTTGCGCACAAGAAGAGCCTCACCACCATCTTCCTCATCTTCTTCTTCTTCACTGCTGCTGCTGCAAGACAAGTCCTTGTTAGAAGAAGTAGATTTTAATGCTATTACCTTTTTCTTATGGGAGGACTCTTCCTCGTTGTGTTGTTTCATGGTAAGCTCATGCGTCATAAGGGATCCAAGGAGCTCTTCAAGTGGAAGCTTGTTCAAGTCTTTAGCTTCTTGGATCGTCGTCACCTTGGCTTCCCACGACCTTGGTAGACACCGAAGGATTTTCCTGACAAGATCACTGTTAGTATAGCTCTTGCCAAGGCTTTTTAGGCCATTGACAATGTCAGTAAACCTAGTGAACATGCTAGTGATTGTCTCATTAGGATCCATTTTAAATAGTTCATACTTATGAACCAATATATTAATCTTGGATTCTTTAACTTGATTTGTGCCCTCATGGGTCACTTCAAGCCTATCCCAGATCTCTTTTGCAGAGTTGCAAGTAGAGACCCTATTGAATTCATTTCGGTCCAATGCACAATAAAACACATTCATAGCTTTAGAGTTTAATTGTGCCTTCCTCATGTCATGTTCATCCCAATCCATTTCTAGTTTGGGTACCTTAACACCCTCTACATATGTGGATGGGATGTATGGACCATTTACTACAATGGTCCACATCTCATAGTCTTGGGCTTGGATGAATATTTTCATCCTAGCCTTCCAGTATGAGTAATCGGATCCATTGAAGAAAGGGGGTCTTTGGGTGGACTGACCCTCAATGTGAGAAGATCCAAATGGGGTTGTCATTTTGATCTTTTAACTCTTGAGTGGAAGAGTTTTTGGCTCTGATACCACTTGTTGCCCAGATAGACAACCCAAGAGGGGGGGTGAATTGGGTTTTTAAAATAATTTGACTAATTAAAAACTTTGTGGATGATTAATTAAGACTATAGCAAGTTATCTAACTAAAGCTAAATGCTGTGAGTAATGCGCGGGGAAGAAGATGAGAGACAGTGCACTACAAACACAAAGTTTTATAGTGGTTCGGAGCTAACCCTTGCTCCTACGTCCACTCCCCAAGTCTCACTTGGGAATTTCACTATAACCCCCTTGGATTACAGTCGGTTGTTTTGCAAGCTCACAACCAAACTTGTTGTTTTACGAGCTCACAACGAACTCGGTCGGTTTTCCCAGGCTCACCGACTAGAACCAACCCCGATTGTTTTCCCGGGCTCACAATCAAACCCTTACACACGTTGGTTTTAACTTGGCTCACCAACCAACCTTGATCCCCTTGATTCAATCCCCCGATTGAATCAAGTAAATACAAGAGATAGAAGAAAACAGAAAATAGCTTCTCAAAAAGTAGATTTAAACAATATAAACGTAAAGGAGTTTAGAAGCCCTCAAACGCTTTTAAACTGGTGAAGAGGTATGGCTTCTGGAACTCCGGTCTCCTCTTGAAAGAGTGGCCGACTTGAATGCAGGAGGAGGAAGCTTTGAATGCTGGGAAGAAGTTGTTGAAGCAGTAAATGCAGATCTTCCCTTTTTCTCATTGAAGAGCACTTGGAGAGCTTGGAAACTTGAATGCTTGGAGTGGAATGTCTATTCTCTACCTTGCTACAGTCTTCTGGGGCTATTTAAGCCAACCCCCACGGAAACTAGCCGTTACTCTGCTTTTTCTGGCCGTTCTGCACACTCTGCGCAGCCTGACACTGTGACCGTTGGTGGGTTGGAGTCGACTCGCGCGATCAGGAGTCGACTCGGCTGTAGCAGGAGTCGACTCGAGCTTTTCCGGAGTCGACTCGGCAACTGTTCCAAGTTTGAATTAAAGTTGCCGTCTCGACCGGGAGTCGACTCGTCTCGACCCGGAGTCGACTCGCCAACTTCTGGCGCTGACCTGGCAATTTTGGAGTCGGCTCATCCATTGAAGTCCGTGGATCCAAATTTGAATTTTGTCCACTCGAGTCGACTCGGCTGTCCTGGGAGTCGACTCGAATCTCAGAGCCCGAACTCCCGATTCTCTGTCTTTTGGCTCATCCAGTCTTGGAGTCGACTCGAACTTCCTTGGAGTCGACTCGGCTCTCAGTTTCCAAAAGTTGGTCTTCTGCCTTTTGTCGTGAAGCTTGTCTTAGAGTCGACTCGAGCTGTCTGGGAGTCGACTCGAATCTCAGAGTCCATAAAACACTCTCTGACTTTTTCTTTGTGTACCGCTGGGAGTCGACTCGCGTTCCACTGGAGTCGACTCGAATCTCAGAGTCCATAAAAACGTTCTCTGACTTTTTCTTTGTGTACCGCTGGGAGTCGACTCGCGTTCCACTGGAGTCGACTCGAATCTCAGAGTCCATAAAAACGTTCTCTGACTTTTTCTTTGTGTACCGCTGGGAGTCGACTCACATTCCACTGGAGTCGACTCGAATCTCAGAGTCCATAAAAACGTTCTCTGACTTTTTCTTTGTGTACCGCTGGGAGTCGACTCGCGTTCCACTGGAGTCGACTCGAATCTCAGACCCGAAAACTGCTCTTCTGTCCTTATGTCTGTTTTCAATCGGAGTCGACTCGTACTGATCTGGAGTCGACTCGAGCTTGTGCCAGTGACCTTGATATGCTTGGAGTCGACTCGTGAAACACGGGAGTCGACTCGAGTCTCAAACATTGGTTCATGCAGACTTCTTAACTTATCCAAAATACTATAAACCAAGTCTAGAGACACTTAGACAGGATTTCCACTGAAACACTTAATTGAATTCATTAGTAATCACAAGATATACTCAAATGCTTTGAGCTCATCAAAATCAAACGGGGTTTTAATCAATCACTCCACACTTCTTCTTCTTCCTCCTCTCAAGCACAATCAAGGGTTGATTGAAAGAGAGGAGATCAGCCATCAAAACATATCTCTGCAAGGGAGCTAGCACCCCGGGGAGATTAGAGCGTTTGGATTGTGATGAGAGCACAAAAGTGCGACCTACATGTTACTAAAATTAGTGTTATTGTTAACCGATAATGATAAATTCACTGGATTAATATTATATTTGGGTTTAACATAGATTAGTATAAATTAGAGATAAAATGCACATTGAGTACAAATTTGACTTCAAATCGGGTCCGAGTCGGGTTCGGATCCGAGTCGGGTTTGGGTCCGAATCGGATCCATTTCTTTTGTGCTTTTGGAAAATAATTTTGGGCAAATCTAAATTGGCTATATCATAACTATAAGGTGCTGGGTGACGCATGACTTGAAAGAATTGCACTTGACCTCCAGCCAGAATAGATGACCCGTCTACAAGCCAAATTTCATATCACACTATTTTTTTCTATATGACTAATTGGATGGAACTTGGTGTCTCCCAGCTCCTTCCAACGCAGCTATCCTCCTTCCCTATTCAAGCCGTGATCCAAGCTCCCAGCGATCGCGTCCGGCTCCTCGCACCAGCCCGCCTCTCAACCAAGGTCCAAAGAAGGAATCCCGAGCCGGAATCCCAGCCTCCGACGCCGCATCCGAGCTCCAACGATCATCGACTCCTCCCCGCCTTCCTTCCGTGATCCCGAAATCCCAGCACCATTTTCACTCCTGCTGTCCGCGTTTCTCCCACCGCGTGCCAGCAGCCCACCTTCCGCTTCAGCTCCCAGCAGCACCCGAAGAAGGAAGCCCCAGCCACACCGTCCGCACATCCCAGCGTCCACGGCGTCCTCCCATCGATCTCGGATCGCCTTCCATTCCATGTGCGATCTCGGATGATCGCTTCTTCCATTTCAGCGCGTCCCCAGCCGTGATCCACTCCTCCGCATTCTTCTCCCAGCAGCCGTCCACGAAGCTTCCGCCCGTGATCAGCGATCCAGCCTGCTCCCAACGCCCGGATCTCGTCCGTGATCGACTCCTCCCCGCGTCCTCACCGCGTCTGCCATCTCCCTTCCACATCAGGCGTCCGTCCGCGGCTATAAGAGGAGAAGGAAGAAGAGGAAGGGGAGTGTGCTCGGTTTTGGGGTTGAGGCCAAGAACTAGGGAAGGAGGGGAGAGCTCGGCTGGTTTTTGCCCAAGGAGAGGGGAACGTTCTGTTTGTGAGAGAAGAAAGAGGGGAACAGTAATGCTCTGTTTTCAGATTTGAAAACAGAGCATCACGCTTCCTTAGTTTTTTTTTTTTATTGTTTTTGTTGTTTATTTTTTAGAAGTTATGTTTTTAATTTGTGTATTAGTGATTTTGGGCATGATGTTGTTCCTATTTCTTTAGTTTAATTGAGAGCAATGTTTTAATTTTTTAGTAAGAGTTTTATTTTGAAACATGTTGTTTTGGGATTTTTAGATTTAGTTTAATAAAGAGTTTTATTTATGCAAAAGTTTTTAATTTATGTTGTTTTTAATTTCCGTTCCTCAGATTCTGTAATCTTTCTTTAATACATTAAAATTTCATTCATGAAATCGATGTTCTAGTCTTCAATATTCCTAGCACTGTTTTCATCCATTTTAGTTCAGAGCTTTCTTTTTTATTAAATATATAAATGCTTTTTAAATCTAAGTATATGTCCTCTAGTTGATTTCAATAAAAAAATAATTCTCTGGTAGACCAGGAAATCAGTCAATATCCCCGACATAATGTTTTTTCTTCCATCATTCAAAAGTCGATTTTGAATCCGAGTGAATGTTCTAATTTTTATGCAACTCCAATCGCCTCCCTGTGGATCGACCTCTTACAACCGCTATTCTTCGAGTAGAACAGGTAAGAGTAAAAATTTAAATTAAACTTTGTTTGTCGGTTCTAACAACGATCTGTTTAGCATATTTTTAGTTAGACAGAAATCGGACGAACAAAATTTTGGCGCCGTTGCCGGGGAGGCAAATCGAGAAGCAAGAACGATCACGAAGATCAAATTGGATTTTGGATGCCCGGAGTGAACGCACTATGGTAGTAAGTTTTTATTTTTATTATTTTGATTATTTTCAGTTAATAATTTCGTAGTTATTAAATTCTGAAATTTGAAATTCGAAAAAAAAAATTTCAAAAAAAAAATAAAATATAAAAAATATTTCAAAATTCCAAAAATTCAAAAATTTAAATTCAAAATTTGAATTCTGAAATTCGAAATTTGAAATTTAAATTTAAATTTAAAAAAAAATATATTAAAAAAAATTCAAAAAAAAAATTAAAAAAAAATTTTTTATCTATATTATTTTTGCTAGTAATTGATAGGGTGCAATCCCCCGAGGTGATCATACCTCTATTGGGGCTCCTCACGGAGTAATCTCCAGAGCTTATTCAACGGGCATTCGGAGATTGACTGACGCATAAGGACTAGTTTTAGTTTACATTCAAGTATTCCTATATTAAAAAAAAAAAGACAACATAAAAAAAAAAAATTTATTGATTGCTCATTTAATCAATACAACCTAATGACATTGCATAAACTTTAAAAAATATTGATTATTTGCTGCATTTAGTATTAAGCATTTGCATAAAGTAATTAAGGGCAAAACTCATTAAAAAGATAAGGTCAGAAAGTCATTACCTGTCCTTAGCCCAAAAATCACCACCTTGCATACTTATCCTAAGCCAAATTAAATTAAAATCAAATTAGACGTTGGCCTTAGGGTTTTCGAGCTCAATTAGGCTCTTGGAAAGAAGCGGCTGAAAGCCACTCCAGTGAGAATTTAGTAAATGGTGATGTCTAGGAAAGTTTTACAACAGTGAGAACTGTTACGGGTATTGTGGTATCGGTGTATCCCTTCTGGCACCACCACACACCCCGGGACTTTCCTGGTCACTGATTACTGGATTGCTTAACTGGTAAGCTTAAGCTTAATCTGAAAGGGAGATTAGGAGCTGTCTAATCTAGGAGAGAATTTTAGGAATTTTTTTTAACCTGATACATCTCTGTGCAACTAGATTTAAGAAGCTATTAAACCTCACTTAGTTCTAAGACTAATAGGGTCAAATTGTTGTGTGGTGTTGGTTGTGGTCATCTGTGTCTAGCCCTTCTCTTCTTTTAGGATTTCGTTCATTGTAGAAGTCGAGTCTAATTAAGTTGTGGAAAATGTATGCATGGTAGAAGGTCATTAAGGGATAAGTTAACCCCATTTGATCCTGAGATTGACAGAACTTTTCATCACAACCTGCGAACTGTAAACCAACCGTCGATCTCTACAATGGGTGAACATATTAGAACCCTAAATGAATTGTTTGCACCCGCATCCGCTAGTCCCCCTACTTGCATAGTATTACCAATTAATAATGCAGCCCAATTCGAGATTCGGGCTGCAACAATAAACATGTTACCCAAGTTTCATGGGTTCGAGAGTGAACAACCCTACATTCATCTAAACAAATTTTTGACAATTTGTCAAACGTTTAGAAATCAAAATTTAGATGAAGAGGGTATTAAATTAAGGTTATTTCCCATGACTTTAGAGGATCGTGCTGCTGCATGGCTGTATTCCCTAGCTTCAAATTCTATCACATCATGGGAACAACTATCTAAGAAGTTCATGGCTAAGTTCTATCCTATGGTAAAGACTGAAAAAATTAAGGATGCCATAAGAATTTTTAGAGGAAAATCTGAGGAGGAATTTTTCCAACTTTGGAAAAGATTCCATGACTTGTTGGTCAAATGCCCACACCATGGGCTTGATAAGGCTGATCTGGTCCACTTCTTTTATAAAGGACTACCTCCAGCACATAGAAACATGATTGAGTCCATGCACAAGGGTAGGTTCATGAACCAAACCCCGGATCAAGCCTATGAATTTCTTGTTGACTTAGCTGAAAATGCCCAAAATTGGAGTAGCTATGGTGAGGAAGTAATTAGAGATAAGTTTGGGTCTAGAAAACCAGGTAATTATGAAATGAAAGCAGACCCAGAACTCAAAAATGTCATGTCCAATCTGGTGGCTGGAATGAACAACTTGAGTAAAAAGTTTGATGCTTTCACTGTTTCCACTAGTTCGAGTTCATACAAAGAGTCAAATCCCGTCATGAAAGTGGATCACGAGTCATATAGTTTGTGTGTTTTGTGTAACAGTCCTGAGCATCTAGTGGAGTGCTGCCCTAGTCTGCCTAACATAAAGGCCGAGCAAGCAAATGCTCTAAATTCATATAGTGCCTTTAAGAAGCCCACTCCCAACTCGTTCAGCCCAGTTTACCACCATGATAATAGGTTCCACCCAAATTTCTCATACAGGCAAAATGAACCTATTCAGCAACAAGGTGGTCCACCAGGTTTTCAGAACAACTTCCCCAGGATAGGTCCACCACAAATGAACCAACCTTTGGTTCCATCTGTACCGCCTTATAATGCCCCTATCCCACAGCAACCTTCACAATTAGAAACCATGATGGCTAATATGATGAAACAACAACAAGATTTTATCAAGCAACAACAACAGACCAATACAGCCCAAGCCCAGACTAACCAATTCCATGCGCAAGCAATTGCAAAACTTGAGGTTAGTCTGAGCCAAATAGCTAACTCTCTAGGGGATTGGAAGAAAGGTGAACTACCTAGTCAACCAGTGCCTAACCCTAGTAGACAACAAAATCAAGGTCAGATAGGTCAATATCAAATCAATTCTAATGGAAATCCGACCTATGAAGTCCAGGCAATTACCACTTTAAGGTCTGGCAAGCAAGTGAACAATAAAGTCCAACTTTCTGAAAATGAAAAAGAAAATAAAACTGAATCCGATAAGAACCCTATTCAGAAGAGGGGTCAAGAACAGGACAAACCGGAAAAAAGGGAAGAACCCATAGAAACATACAAACCCAAGGTTCCCTTTCCCAGTAGACTTCAGGACTCCAAGAAACAATCTAACTTTGATGAAATCATGGAAGTCTTTAAAACTGTTCAAATAAATATATCTTTTCTCGATGCCATAAGACAAATTCCCTCCTATACAAAATTCTTGAAAGACCTCACTACGGTCAAAAGAAAAACAAGTATTCCTAGGCAAGCTGTTATGGCTGCACAAGCCTCATCTCTCATTCAACAACAGATTGCCCCGAAATTCAAAGACCCTGGTTGCCCAACTATTGAAATAAAAATAGGAGAGACGATCATCCAAAGAGCTCTATTAGATTTAGGAGCCAGTGTAAACCTACTTCCCTACTATGTGTACCAAAAATTAGGTTTGGGGGAATTAAAGCCTACAAATATTACCCTTTCCTTAGCAGATAGGACAGTGAAGTACCCCAAGGGGATTGTAGAGGATGTAATAGTGAAAGTAAATGAGTTTTACTATCCTGTAGACTTCGTTATCCTTGAGACTGAACCTGCAATACATCCAGACAGTCACACACCTATAATTTTAGGTAGACCTTTCTTAGCCACAGCAAATGCTGTGATCAACTGTCGAAATGGGATGCTGAAGTTATCTTTTGGCAACATGAAAGCCGAGCTTAATGTCTTCTGATAAGTGCTAAATAATTCATAAATTAATATCTTTTTCATAGCACTTATCATCATTTTAATGCACATATTTTATATTTAAACATGAAAAAAATAAATGTTCCCTTTCATCATTACATTTTAATAAAGTATTAAAAATAATTCAAGTTTGATTTTTTTTTATTGGTTGAATCTAACGTATGCAGGTCAAGTCAAATTCATTCTGAACCCAAATCGCATGCATCCCCGCAAATCAAGACCCTTTCAGATTCATCCCAACTCCCTTGGTCCTTTCCTGCATTTGGCTCAACAAAATTTCCCTGTGTCACATATCAGTCACTTAATTCCCTTCCCACACGTTCCAACCAACTAAATAGGATCACATTCCCTGTATCAAACACCCATGATACAACCCATGGGTTCTCAGCCATATCCATCAAGTCTCCCGTGACTTCATCCGCAAACACATCTCCCAGATCTCATCCCATCGTAATCTATCTTCATACACTTCGTCATCCCATGATCACTCTCCCGTTTCCAACCGAACTCCCAGCCATATTCATCTTCATCTCCCCATTCCGTGGATCACGCCCAGCCATCTTCCGGATAAGAACCAGCAACCACACGAGATTCCCAACTTTCGTTACTAAACTTCATCCCAACTTCATCTACATCTTTCCAAGCTCTCAATAACGTCACCAGATCATCATCTCCCCTGTCCAAGATCCTCGTCCGCATCCTCATCCCATGTTTCATAACAGAACCAATCCCAGCCGAATCCTCTTCACCCGAATTCGTTCTAGAGAGCTCCCAAACATCCGCAGCCTTCCTCCCAGCTCACGAATCCGTCCGAGTTCATCCTTATCCCACGACCAGCTAGGATTCAACGTCATCATCCCAGCTTCACGAATCTAGCAACACCCTCCTGCACCCACGCTCTCATATCCAAACTTCCCTTTCTTCCGGATCGTTCTCACATTCATTCCGTTTATAACTTGATCCCATGGAATCCCCTGTTTCGAAAACAGAACACAGGCATCTTTCCACTCCGTGGATCACTCCCTTCCAAGTTCATTGCAGCGTCCGTGAGTATCTCCTAGAGTCTTCGAATCCAGCTCTAACTTCTACCGCGTCCGGATCTTCCGTGGCCATCAAATCCCATCTCCATCCAGCCGCTTTCATCCTTATCCCCTGCTTCAAAGATAGAGTCCATCTTCCTCTCTCCCACTGCATCCAGCTCACGGTTCATCAACCTTCCGCGTCCATTCCATGGTTCATGCTCATCTCCTCCTAACCTCCTTCGGAATCTACCCACCTGCCATCCTTCAACGGATCAGAATTGCAACAGTTTGCAAATCAAGCCTCCAGTTCATGCCTTATCCACCCGTTCGGAAGAGCCACAGGAGAAGAGAGAGAGCGGAGTTGCAGCCTATAAAAGGGCCACGCATGAAACAGAGTGGGGCATTCCTCCTCTTCCCCACGAGGGGAGGGGGCTGATCCCATTCCTTCTTCCCCCACCGGGAGGGGAGGCTTCTCCCATCTCTCGGAGGCAAGTCCCACGGGAAGAAGAAGAGGAAACAGGGGAGGGAGTGAGCCACGGGAACATGAGAGAATAAAAATAAGAGGAGAGAGAAGAGTTTTGTTATTTTGGGAATATTTCAAAGAAAGAAATCATGAAGGAAGAGATGGGAGCCTGCTGCTGTGCTGCTGCTGCCGTCTCCAACTCCATGCAGGGCTGATCTCTTCTCCAGGGCCGGATGTAGCCCTAACAAAGGGCCAAGGGTTTTTATATTTTTAATTTCTATTCTTGGAGTTGTATAAACCTTATTCTGCTTCTAATGAATATTTTATTTCATCTCATATTTAATTTTCTGTGATTTTAAATATGAAGTTTATACAACTGCTCTTCATGATCATTGAAGTAAAAATAAGATAGTTCATGGCTTAAGGAAGATGCGATGTGCTACCACCTTAGATTAGGGTAGACATTTCATGCTAAACTAAAGATGGATTATGCCTAAATTACTTCTGTGAAATTTTATTCGAATGCTTATTAGGCTTGTAGCCAATTTGCATGTTAATCCAAGAATAAATTAAAATATAAATAACCTTGTTCCGATGTTAGTGGTGAATTCCTTGCCCTAGGTTCCTAAACTGATATCCCTTTAATTGCATTTTCTTTTATTAAATTGCTTAGTTTAATAGTCTTCACAAATTCATCATTTTAAATATTTTTATTTTAAGAAAAATAACTATACCCCAATCCCTGTGGATCGATACCCGTAATCACTATCCTACTCGATACGTGCTATTGCGTGGTCTTTAAAGTTGACTATCAATTTTTGGCGCCGTTGCCGGGGATTGGTAGCATAGTTGTTTTCTTTTTATTAAAAAAATTTTTCAAAATTTTTTTTTTTCGAAAAATAAAAAAAATAAAAATAAAATAAAAATAGTTTCTATTTTTACTTTCCTTATCTCCTTCTCCTCTCTTACTAATTTTTGATTTTTCTTGGTATCATTTGATCAGGAACCAAAGACGAAGTTTGGGACAATCAGAAGGGAACGACTGAAAAAGGAATACTGTAGAGGTTTGCTTTTTAAAAAAATTGCTGGAAATTCTGGTAACATCTGAACCTTTCTTATTTCAAATTGATTCCCATCTAGCCTGCAAGTTGTAGTGATTGTTTGATTTCGATTTTTTTTTACAAAAGTGTGAATGCATGCTTGATACACATACACCAATTAATCCGCACATAGTAAGGGCAATCACCCCAACAAGATAAGAACTGGATTTCATCACCAGATTCTTGCCCAAATTAGGTGAATCAATTCTCACATAGCTATCACCTTAATTAAAATTAATTAGACGTTGGCCCCTAGGGACATTCGAGCTCAATAGGACGAAGATCACCGAAAGTTGCACCAATTTCGCTCTGTGGCTCAGTTGATGTCTAGGCAAGCTTTGTCCCAAGGGAGACAGTTCATCTGTTCGAGGCAAGTGGTTTTTAAGTGGGACCTTTGCAACGCATCGTGACCCCCCCACTTACCTGGGAGCTTACCTGGTCAACTAAGTTCATTAGACCGGATTGGAGGCTTAGGTGCCCTCTTCAAATCAGTTAGGAGCTGCCTAGTGATTTAGGGCAAATACAAGGATTTGACGTGTTTTTCTTTTAGTGCATGCTTGACTTGACTGATCAGAAGAGTATAACTCCGTGCCCGACAATCAGTCTTCCACAAATTTTTCTTCCTTGGAGAACCCCGCATGAACCCGGTATGATTTGATAAGGATGCACTGCGTCTGGCTGAAGACGTTAAACTTAGCGCTTGTTGGGAGGCAACCCAATTTTCATAGATTATTTTTGCACATTTTCTTGTCATATTTTTTTCAGAAGTCCTCATATTACTAATGCAACTAAGTACAATGTTCTATCCTCCATATGCATCATATTTTTATCCAAAATAAAAATAATAAAAAAAAATAAAAAATAATAATATAATATTATTAAAAAAATAAAAAAAATAATAATACTTAAAAAAAATATTGAGGAAATGTCTGATCTAGGTTGGGGGGTATAAGATTTGAATTTTTGAAGAGAAATTTTTCAAAATTTTTGATTTTGTTGAATAAGTATTTCATCTCAAAAAAAAAAAAAAAAAAAACCTAATTTCTATGCTTTAGTGGCTGAATATGATAAACACACAAAGTATATAAAATCTAAAAAGCCCAATAACTAGTCAGGAGTAAGTCAATTTGAGTTCTTTTTATTAAATATTCTTTTAGCGAGTTGTAAGATAATTTTTACTTTGGAATTTCACAACACACATGGCCTACACTTCTAAGGATTAGGTTCAACATTATGTTGCTAAGTCTAAGTAGCAACCTTGAGTCCTGATGAATCATTCCTATCTAATTCACTATTATTCCATATTTATTGTTAAAAAAAAAAGTGAATTTAGTCAGGTACATCGAAAAGGGCTACCTTATCGTCAAAGGTCAGCGGGCTTGTAATGAGGAACCGAGCATAGGTCCGTAGGGGAGTCTTGATGCTAACACCTTATTTGCCATCTGGTGTAGGAGTGTTGACTGAATGCTCGTTACATGGAGAAATCATTACAAGAGTAAAAGTGCGTAATAAATATAAATAAAAAAATATATAAAAAAAATAAAAAAAATAAAGAAAAGAAAAAAAAAGAGAAAATAATATTGACCTTAGAAAAAAGACGATAGTGTGAAAGCCGTCGTTGTAAAAATTCGAGTAAACTGGAACATTACAGATAAAGCCCATGAGGTATTAAAGTAAACATCCACAACTCTCGAAATCCTGCAAGATAGGCTGATTTTGAATCAGTGATTGGATCTTATCTGATCAATTCTTGAAAACTACTAGCTTTAGCAGTATTTTGGGGATCTAAAGCCTTAGCTTGTGTATGGTCCAGACATCACCGAGCACCCAAGTATAAATTAGCCTTACAACTCTCTAACGGAAACTTAATGACTTCACTTAAGTTGC
This sequence comes from Phoenix dactylifera, assembly GCF_009389715.1. Taxonomy (NCBI): domain Eukaryota; kingdom Viridiplantae; phylum Streptophyta; class Magnoliopsida; order Arecales; family Arecaceae; genus Phoenix; species Phoenix dactylifera. The sequence continues at coordinate 31,160 of NW_024069664.1, forward strand.
ATCTTGACTAGATTTGGCTGACTTAGTAGTAAAACTTTGTGTGCTTTTGAAATTATTGGTACTTATGCATTTGAAATTAGATTTTATAAATAATAAAATAATTTTTAGACAGCAGTTTGGTGGGTATCTGAGCCGGAACCCCTCACGAGACAAAACTCGTCCACTAGGGCCACTAGGGGTTTAAAGCCTTATTGCATACGGTAAATGCAATCGCGATTCTGCGAAAGTGAGTTAGGTTTTTTTTTTTTTTTTTGCTCGAGGACTAGCAAAATGTAGGTTGGGGGGTGTGATAAGTGCTAAATAATGCATAAATTAATATCTTTTTCATAGCACTTATCATCATTTTAATGCACATATTTTATATTTAAACATGAAAAAATAAATGTTCCCTTTCATCATTACATTTTAATAAAAGTATTAAAAATAATTCAAGTTTGATTTTTTTTTATTGGTTGAATCTAACGTATGCAGGTCAAGTCAAATTCATTCTGAACCCAAATCGCATGCATCCCCGCAAATCAAGACCCTTTCAGATTCATCCCAACTCCCTTGGTCCTTTCCTGCATTTGGCTCAACAAAATTTCCCTGTGTCACATATCAGTCACTTAATTCCCTCCCACACGTTCCAACCAACTAAATAGGATCACATTCCCTGTATCAAACACCCATGATACAACCCATGGGTTCTCAGCCGTATCCATCAAGTCTCCCGTGACTTCATTCCGCAAACTACATCTCCCGATCTCATCCCATCATAATCTATCTTCATACACTTCGTCATCCCATGATCACTCTCCCGTTTCCAACCGAACTCCCAGCCGTATTCATCTTCATCTCCCCATTCCGTGATCACGCCCAGCCATCTTCCGGATAAGAACCAGGCAACCACACGAGATTCCCAACTTTCGTTACTAAAACTTCATCCCACTTCATCTACATCTTTCCAAGCTCTCAATAACGTCACAATCATCTCTCCTGTCCAAGATCCTCGTCGCATCCTCATCCCATGTTTCATAACAGACCAATCCCAGCCCGAATCCTCTTCACCGAATTCGTTCTAGAGAGCTCCCAACATCCGCAGCCTTCCTCCAGCTCACGAATCCGTCCGAGTTCATCCTTATCCACGACCAGCTAGGATCAACGTCATCATCCCAGCTTCACGAATCTAGCAACACCTCCTGCACCCACGCTCTCATATCCAAACTTCCCTTTCTTCCGGATCGTTCTCACATTCATTCCGTTTATAACTTGATCCCATGGAATCCCCTGTTTCGGAAACAGAACACAGGCATCTTTCCACTCCGTGGATCACTCCCTTCCAAGTTCATCGCAGCGTCCGTGAGTATCTCCTAGAGTCTTCGAATCCAGCTCTAACTTCTACCGCGTCCGGATCTTCCGTGGCCATCAAATTCCCATCTCATCCAGCGCTTTCATCCTTAATCCCCTGCTTCAAAGATAGAGTCCATCTTCCTTCTCCCACTGCATCCAGCTCACGGTTCATCACCTTCCGCGTCCATTCCGTGGTTCATGCTCATCTCCTCCTAACTCTTCGGAATCTACCCACCTGCATCCTTCAACGGATCAGAATTGCAACAGTTTGCAGATCAAGCCTCCAGCTCATGCCTTATCCCACCCCGTTCGGAAGAGCCACAGGAGCAAGAGAGAGCGAGAGGAGTTGCAGCTATAAAAGGGCCACGCATGAAACAGAGTGGGCATTCCTCCTCTTCCCCATGAGGGGAGGGGGGCTGATCCCATTCCTTCTTCCCCCACCGGGGGGGGAGGCTTCTCCCATCTCTCGGAGGCAAGTCCCACGGGAAGAAGAAGAGGAAACAGGGGAGGGAGTGAGCCACGGGAACATGAGAGAATAAAAAATAAGAGGAGAGAGAAGAGTTTTGTTATTTTGAGAATATTTCAAAGAAAGAAATCATGAAGGAAGAGATGGGAGCCTGCTGCTGTGCTGCTGCTGCCGTCTCCAACTCCATGCAGGGCTGATCTCTTCTCCAGGGCCGGATGTAGCCCTAACAAAGGGCCAAGGGTTTTTATATTTTTAATTTCTATTCTTGGAGTTGTATAAACCTTATTCTGCTTCTAATGAATATTTTATTTCATCTCATATTTAATTTCTGTGATTTTAAATATAAAGTTTATACAACTGCTCTTCATGATCATTGAAGTAAAAATAAGATAGTTCATGCTTAAGAAAGATGCGATGTGCTACCACCTTAGATTAGGGTAGACATTTCATGCTAAACTAAAGATGGATTATGCCTAAATTACTTCTGTGAAATTTTATTCGAATGCTTATTAGGCTTGTAGCCAATTTGCA
>NW_024069665.1:0-33211 GCF_009389715.1 Phoenix dactylifera
GATTCGACTGATATCTGCTAGTGACACTCACAGCAAGGGCTATATCAGGTCGTGTACACAGCATGGCATACATGAGGCTTCCTATTGCAGAAGCATAAGGAATCCTGCTCATGCGTTGAATCTCTTCAGATGTGTTGGGGCACATCTTTTTGGAGAGATGAATCCCATGCCTAAGGGGTAATAGACCCCTCTTGGAGTTTTCCATACTGAACCTCTTCAGTACCTCCTCTATGTACATCTTCTGTGATAGGCCAAGCATCCTTTTAGATCTATCCTATAGACCTTTATCCCCAAAATGTAGGATGCTTCCCCAAGGTCTTTCATGGAGAACTCTTTTGATAACCAGACCTTGACCGAGGTTAGCATAGGAATATCATTTCCTATCAGGAGGATGTCATCCACGTACAGTACGAGGAACACGACAGCACTCCCACTAACCTTCTTGTAAACACACGGTTCCTCTTCGTTCTTGATGAACTCAAACGATTTGATCGCATCATTAAAACGAGTGTTCCAACTCCGAGATGCTTGCTTTAGTCCATAGATGGACCTTTGCAGCTTGCAGACCTTGTGATCACCATCACTGGAAGTGAAACCCAAAGGCTGCTCCATATAGATATCTTCATCAAGATATCCATTCAGGAAAGCAGTTTTCACATCCATCTGCCATATTTCATAATCATGAAATGCTGCAATGGCAAGCAATGTTCGAATGGATTTCAGCATGGCTACAGGTGAAAAGGTCTCCTGATAGTCAATGCCTTCGCGCTGACTATACCCTTTCGCTACTAGCCTTGCCTTATAGGTCTCTACCTTTCCATCCGAACCTATCTTCCTTTTATAGATCCATTTACATCCAATAGGTACTATACCTTCTGGTGGATCTACTAAGGTCCAGACTTGGTTGGAATACATGGAGTCTATCTCTGACTTCATGGCTTCCAGCCATTTCTCGGAATCGATATCAGATATCGCCTCGTTGTAGGTATTGGGATCCTGTACATGTTCCCTATCTCCCATGAGGAACATTTCCTCTGTATCCTCTACTAGTATACCTAAGTATCTATCGGGAGGATGGGAGACCCTACTAGATCTACGAGGTGGAGGAGGTACTACGTGTACTGGCTCTATGTGAATAGGTTCTATAGGATCCATTACTCGTTGCTTTTCAGAGACTCTCTCTTCAAGCTCAATTTTCTCCCACTGCCTCTATCAAGGATAAACTGTTTTTCCAAGAAGACGGCATGTCGGCTCACAAACACATTGTGATCCTCTGAGACGTAAAAATTGTATCCTAATGACTCTTTAGGATATCCAATGAAACGAGCACTTATGGTCCTAGGCTCTAACTTGTCCGCCTGTATCTTGACGTGGGCCGGACATCCCCAAATCTTGAGATGACCAAGACTCGGCTTCTTACCATGCCATATCTCATACGGTGTGGTAGGAACGGATTTAGAGGGAACTCTATTCAATAAATAAATCGCGGATAATAAGGCATCTCCCCAAAGAAACATAGGCAGATCAGTGAAGCTCATCATGGATCGGACCATATCCAATAGAGTCCGATTCCTCCTTTCTGACACCCCGTTGAGTTGAGGTGTACCCGGAGGTGTCCATTGTGAGACTATGCCATTCTCCTTGAGATAGTCCCGGAATTCCCACTAAGGTATTCTCCTCCTCGATCTGATCGAAGAACCTTAAGGGTTTTTCCGTCTGTTTTTCTACTTCATTTCTGAACTCTTTGAACTTTTCAAAAGACTCAGATTTGTATCTCATAAGATACACATACCCATATCGTGAATAGTCATCGGTAAAGGTAATGAAGTATGAATAACGACCCCTGGCTGACACATCAAATGGGCCACACACATCAGTGTGTACCAGGGTAAGTATTTCAGTGGTCCTCTCCCCATGTCCTACAAAAGGTAATCTAGCCATTTTTTCTTGAAGACAGGACTCACAAACTGGATATGACTCAGAAGTCAATGGGCCGAGAAGCCCATCTTTCTCCATTTTTTCATTCTGTCCTCTCCAATATGGCCAAGCCTGAGGTGCCACAAATACTTCTGGTTTATCTCATCTCTGATCTTTTAGATCCTATGGCATCACACTACTTGCTCAGACACATTCACAGACACATCAATATGCAAGTGATAGAGACTGTCAATCATGAAACCACGTGCAACTAATTTATTTCTGAAATAAATAGAACAGCAGTCTTTGTCAAATCAAAACATGACCATCCTGTGCTAAACATGAAACAGAAATCAAATTCCTGCTAGCAGCAGGGACATAATAACAGTCTCTAAGCAATAAACTAAATCCAGACGGTAATCGCAGAGGGTAGGTGCCCACAGCCACAGCAACTCTTGCCCCGTTGCCAACCCGAAGGGTCACTGCACCTTCCGCAGCCTCCTACTTTCCTTTAGACCCTGCATAGTAGTGCATAATGAGCACTAGAACCAGAATTATAACCCAACTAGAAGTAGAAGAAACCGTAAGATTAGTTTCAATTACGAGCAAGTCTAACATACCTTCAGAAGGTGTGTTTTTTTTGTTCTTCAGGCTCCGAGGTATGAAGGCAGTTCCTTTTCAGTGGCGTCGACGTTGCAGTGGAACATTTTTCCTTGTCATTAGCCTTTTTTTGTGAACTTCCTTCTTAGGCTCTTGTTTCTTTTGTTCTTAGCAGGCTTTTTTTCTTCCAAGTAGACTTTCTTGGAACCAGAAGTCAGCTCAGCAGTCAGAATAGAGCCCTTGAACCTTTCAGGCCCCTTCAGCAGTTACCAATATTCAACATTCGGTCTTTGTGCATTCAATTTTATTCATATGGTAGTTTACTATAACTGACAAATGAATCAGGAAGGGATTGCAGGATCAGATTATCTGCAGTTCCTTATGCATGGACATACCGAGCTTCTCAAGTCCTCGAGGTCCTTGATCATAGTCAAACAGTGATTCGTGGACAGACTGCCCTCACGCATCTTTGCTTGAAGAGTCTTGGACTTCAAGCGTGATTGCGGCTCTGCTCACAATACAACTCTTGCAGATGAGCAGTATTTCCCTAGCAGTCTTTATGTTCTCATGCTGGCATTGAAGTTCGTTAGTCATGGATGATGATGTAGCACTTGACCTAATGTGTCATCAGTCCATTTGATGCGTCTCACACTGATCATCAGTAGGACGTGCTGGTAGCCTAGGGATATCATTCTCGAGCACATACCCTATTTTCTCACAATTCAGAACAATTTTAGGTTCTAAGCCAGTCTTTATAGTTGGTTCCGGTCAGTCTGTTGGTCTCAAGGATCGGGTCAAAGGGTTTGAAGCTGACATTGTGATCTGTAGAGAGTAAAATTCTAGTTAGACTTTTACTTGAACTTAATTTGTTCTAGGGATTTTAAAACAAATATGCTCCCACTATTTTCTCGAATCCCTCATACTCCCTGATGGAGAAACGAAAACCTACGCGACTAGAATTTTAGTGGGTACTGGGTTCACCGATTTACATGCCGCCTCACTAACAGTTATTGGTGACATATAAATGGATGAGTGTACAACTCTTGTAAATGCTTCTCAAGCAATTGCAGTGGTATTGGTCTCTAAGTGATGAAGACCTCACTAACAGTTATTGGCCCATTACTTAGTTAAGTCAGACCCACCATATAACGAGAAATAAAGTCGTCATTGGGTCTCATCTAACAGTTATTGGTGCCCAACCCACCTTTACCCACAACATCTCATGTCTAATAAGAGGTCCAGTCCCCGATGCAACTTGCCACTGTGTCCAGCGAGACAAATCAACACCGAAAAGACCTTAGCAGCTCTACTACGGTGGAAGACCTATGGACTTAATATTGCATAATCAAGTCTTAGTGTTTGCAACTTGAGTTCTTCATAAGAGGTAATTGAACAATTGGCCAGGTAAGCAGGTGGGAGGCTCTCCTTACTCAGAGAGTAAGGTCTAATTAAGTAACACCTTATAGGCTTGCCTAGACACCAATTAGATCAATTAATCTAATATGACTAACTCATATTGGTTCACCCTCGACTGATTAGGGAGGTTTCGATTTAGGTCTCACTCGATCGCGTATTCACATCTCATGCAAATATAAGTCTACCCGCATAATATAAGCATTAAACATCCAGGCATTTATCAAAATAAAATTAAATGGTGATGATCATGGATCCAGGATGGGGTCATTTTACCAAGCACATGCACGTCAATTGGTTTGATCGTCTTCAACTCTTGATCGATCTTGATCCTCTAGGTCAATTGTGATACTCTTGATCATCTTCAATCAACCTTGATCTTGATCCGGCATGTTGAGCTTGTTGATGTACATATCGATCAACATCGACGTGCAACACACATCACAGATTACATCCAGATTGCTTAAAAATTAAATAAAAATAAAAGTAAATTAAACCTTTTCATTGAGACACGAGGTCTCTAATACATAAATTTAAGATGCAACGCAGGCATCTGAAAATTAAAATTACATGCATCACAGAACATCGCAGAACATTTCAGCAATTCAAAGGGTCCATCCATGATCATCACATAGCATCACATGCATAAAAAATTATTTCAGATCTGTAATTTAATTGATTTTCCATCTCATGACTTGCTGATCATGCTAGATTTGACTCTAAATATTTGTAATCAATTATTAAGCATTAGAATCATTATCTAAGCATCTTAATTAGTATGCAGAAAAAACAGCAAGCTGAAAATTCTATATACTAATTTTCAGCAAGCATAATCCCTTAAATTTCAGATTAAATGCCTTGAAAATTTAATTCTAATCTTAATCTACATACATGGTCTGATACCACTGTTAGCATCCCACATATGCATGAAAATTTAAATAATTTTTCAGATTGCAGCGGAAAAACATATGCGGTATCCGTTCATCGCATGAACGTGTTTTAAAACCTTTCGTTTGTAGATAGATTAGAATTAAATTATTTTAACCATTTTAAAATCATTAAGAAGATCAGATTTCACTTGTGCGGGTAGATGGTCTCCGCAAATCTGATTTAGTGGATTTGTAGAAGGTTCGATGGAGCCGCACACGCGTCCGGCTCTACGGGTATCCACACGAGGTATGATTCGATGAAGCTACGTATCTCCCCGGGGTGCTAGCACCTTGCAGAGATGGTATGGATGGTGAAGTCTCTCTTTGAATCAACCTTTGATTGGCTTGGAGGAGGAAGAAGAGGAAGAGCAAGGAAGAAGAAATGAAGGCTCTCTGCAGCTTTTTCTTTTCCTTGCGCTAGAACCAAAAGAAGAAGGAAGGAGATCCACACCCTTTTTCTTCCCTTGTTGCTTGCGGATGGAAGGAGGAATGGGAGAGGAGGGTTCTGCTGAAAGCCAAGAAAAACATCAAAATGCTGGCCGAAATCCCCTCCCTTTTAATTAGTTAAGAGATAAGGATGAGTTCCTATTTTTTAGGAACTCATCTTTATCTCTTTTTTTGGCTAACAAGGAGGGGCGTGCGCCTCTCTTTTCCCTCGCACACCCCAAGGGGAGGGCGTGGGCCCTCCCTCAAGTTCATTTAAATCTGTATTTAAATAATTAAAGGGGGTTTTAATTTGGGTCCTTGCATGAGTCATCCTAGTCAAATAGGATTTTATGAACCATTTCAATTTCCTCCAATCCTAATCAATTAGAATTTAATTGAGCCATGATCTATTGAACTTTCAATCCTAATCCAATTAGGAGTTATGAAATTAATTAGATTAAATTTAAAATTAATTAGGACTTAAGAAAATCCTAATCTAATCAGGACTTGTTTAATTTCAGCCTAAGACAATTTGGACTTTAGAAATCCTATTCAATAGGATCTAATTTAATTTGAAATCTAATCCAATTAGGACTCCATGATCCCACTCCAAGTAGGACTCATGATCAAGTCCAATTAATTAAATCCAATTAATTAAATTAAATTGCAATCCGATTGCAATTATTCCTTCTTCTAGCCACTAACTCTTAGCGGGTTTTCATTTATCAATCTAATTGATTATTTGTGATTCCTAATCACATTCAACCATCGGATCGGTCAATACCTCTAATGTGTGTGACCCCATAGGTTCCATTCTGACTGGTAGTGAGATATATTGCGATCTCTATCACAATATCATTGAAAACTCCTTTCAATGGGTTGAAACAATTTCAACTCAACTCATCAGGGTTTATCGACCATCAAGATGATCCCTGTGAGTCTCACCATCCACCAGTGACACCTAGCAGTATGTAGTGGCCACCCAGCAGAATAGAATGATGAACCTCTAGGTGCAGTTATCGTATGATACAGTCCTTCTATCGTGGATCCCTACAGACCGGAGGTCATGGATAACTCGTCAAACCCCGTCGTCTGTCATATGTCTAGATTTATTTGACTTGAGTTCGATAGTGAAAAATCTTTCTCCACTTTATATTTCTGCCCTGGCCAAGGTCTTAGAACTCAGTCTAACAAATCACATAGGATCACTCCTCTTCTATCAAGGTCGATAGATTCCATGTAAGTGCATACCCTACTCCTACAGTGAACTTACTGCAGCCAATCTACACTACAAGGACCCATATGGCTAGAGACCATGTATACGTGTAGTCAAACTACAATAACCTCACTGTGAGTAGCCGAAGCACCGCAGGTCAAAGGACCAGTCATACTACTGCAACATCAAGCAAGTCACTGACGAGTGGATAGACATCCAAGTGACTTCTTGTCTTGGTCACGCTCAGTACCCTTGTTCTCTAACAAGCACCTGCACTATCACTTCAGTGTCCCTACACTGTGGACTCGAGTCTCGTCCATCCAGAAGAAAAGTGATCTGTGCACTGATCGGATCGATCACCGTCCTCGTGATGATCCATTGATCAGGAGCATTTAGAAATTAATCACCAATGATACATGGCTCAAATTCTCAACTCTTGAGAATATGTATCATCATCTTATTAATTTCTTGGACGATTCATAGACACATAAACAATATGAATGAAAAATGCCCATTTATTATTCAATAATAATAAAGTCAAGTACAAATTTATGTCCTAGAATTAATAATGTGTCCGCCAGATTGGCTTCTAGGGCATACATCTAACAAGTTCTTCCAAGAAGGCGGTTCAAAAGTTGATAGCATTGGGAAGATCAAATTTCAGCCTCAAGAAATTCTACGCAAGCTAGCACTTCCGCAGGATTGGATCTCTTCAGGAACTTTGCGTCGTAGAGGCCATTCGTATGCGTAGCTGCGAAGTCAAGGATCAGATCCACAACTTTCATCCATCATAAAAGGTATTAATCTAGCATTAATTATTTATTATGGTATCAAGATCTAGGTCCGATTTTCTGAGGTTTTACCCTCTTTTGAGGCTCCTCACGGAGATATCTCCAGAATCCATTCGATGGATATTCGGAGATTAATTGGAATAGAGTTCTTAAGTTTCAGATCTGATAGTTAATCATGCATGAAAGTTTTAGCATAATTGTTTAAACAATTCCGGCATAATTCTATGTGTTTTAAGGTACTGATTTCTAGATTTGGTCTTGTAAGTATGCATGAATTAAATTATTTGATTCGGTTTTTCGCTGCATTTTTGAAACTTAAAAAGAACTACGTATGGCTTGATTCTCCTTATGAAGGGGTACGTAGGCAACCCGATCAGGTTCGGCTATGGTTTTTGTTTTTAAAAAAAAATCAGCATGCTTAACACCGAAGAACCTAGGATTCCCTTTCATTTTTGTACGGAAGTCGGCTCGTGAACAGTAGAAGTCGACTCGAGCACTATTCCTTGAAACTCCAGAGTGCCAGAGTTGACTCTGAACTTACAGGAATTGTTTAAATAATTCCGGCATAATCCTATGTATTCTTAAGGTGCTGATTTCTAGATTTGATCTTGTAAGCATGCATGAATTAAATTATTTGATTCGATTTTTTTGCTGCAATTTTGAAACTTAAAAAGAACTACGTATGGCTTGATTCCCCTTATGAAGGGGTACGTAGGCAACCCGATCAAGTTCAGCCATGGTTTTTTTTTTAAAAAAAAAATCAGCATGCTTAACACCGAAGAACCTAGGATTCCCTCTCAGTGATATCAGAGCCAGGTTCATGTTTAAACTTTTATGTTTTAATTTTTATAATTAAATCTGAAATCATGAGCATGCTTAGATTAGATCTGAAGTATTTTTATGATTGATTTAATTGCTGATTATGCATGATTAACTAGATCTGAAATTTTGAATGCATATGATGCATGTTTGTGTTAAGATTTGCAACATAAATAAATCTGAAATCATAATATTATTTAGATTAGATCTAAATAAAGTTTATGATTCATATGATCTCTGATTTTAATGAATAATCGGATCTGAAAATAAAAATAAAAAAATAAATACATAAGATGTATGTTGTTTGTATTAATTCATGTTGTTATGTATATGTGATGCATGAACATTAAATATAATGACTTAAACATGAATTAAATCTGATTATATGTGATTAATTACAAAAACTCAGATCTGAAAATATATTTTAAGAACTGAAAGATTGTAATTAATATGTAATTAAAAAGAAATATGCAATGATCAAAATTTTCATAAGTCTAAATTTAATTGAGAATTAAGTGTTATGAAATAGAATTGTAACTCAATTAATTGACATTGCATAATTCTTTGGGCATACGGGTTAGCTTGAATCAAGTTTCTAGGATTGGGTTAGACCTAAGGTTAGAATCATACATGGACAATAGAATTAATTGATCAAATCTAATTAAGTAGTAACTAGATTAGGTCAAGAAAATTCTAGGTCAATTTACAATAGTTGTAGATAGATCAAGTCCATATCTTTGATTGGACCAAGATGGAACTTGGTTTAGGCTCAGAGGTGTAGCCCGAGTAATTTGAGTAATCAAATTGAAATTGATTAACCAGTCGGTGTCTAAGGTAAGTTTGGCAGTTTTGACCGGTGGTTTTTAATTGGGAGCTACTCGCATTGATTCGTCTTTGTCGAGTTAATAGCATATCCCTTCCACCGATCTCACTTACCTGGCCGACATGGTCAATCACATTTTGATTGGATCACTTAACGATTCGAGTTAGCCCATGCCTATAAGAAAAATCAATTTGACTGATTTAGGTGCCTCCTTAACCAGTTTGAGTCTAATCTGATTTGGTGAAGTCAGTGGGAGAAATTAGACTAACCGGATCTTCTTATCTATCCTAATTATGAAATTCTCTAAAATTATTAGGTCCTTAAAATGAAATGGTTATGGGGATAACTAGGTCATAGCCTCCCATTAAGTTGGGTGATAATGGGTCCAATGTTTTGATAATTATTGGAGGCGCGATATGTCTGGTACTTATCAAACATTGGAATTGTCATTCAATATATGATGAGTTAACTGTACCTTCAATAGGCGGTCAGGTGAGCCGAGCCACACTCGGGCTTGGTCGTCTATTAGTTGATTAGACTTAACCCTATCATTTAATGGTTGGACCTGACTAGGGTATTCGGTGGAGGCGCCACACGCCTGCCGAAGAACCTAGGGCAAAATTATCACTAGAAGTTGCTTGGTGAAGCAACTGGTTTAGAACCTACCAATAGGTGCATATGGGTTAGCCGAGCCACACTCGGGCCTATATGCGATATATTGGGTTCTAGTGCCACTAAAGAGTTAGGAGTAATTTTTCGAATTGGAGGTAGAGGCTACCAATTTGTATAAAATAGTGGGTGTATCTTTAGACTAAAGTCCAAATCTACTGTGTTTAGACAATTCATATACTAATAGCCAAATTTTATTTTATGTAGAAATGGCCACAAGTTTGTCACTTCGCTCATTATTGGATAATGACAAGTTGACTGGTCCCAACTTCAATAATTGGTATAGAAAGCTGAAAACTCAGCATAGTCAGACCAAAAAGATTAAGAATGACCAAAGTCAGGCAGAATGCTTCTATTGTAAGAAGCAGGAGCATTAGAAGAGGAATTGTCCTCGGTACCTTATCTCACTTGACCCGAACAGGCCAAGTAAGAGAAAAGGGCAATCAGTTGTTGATCAAGGTATTTATATGATAACACCTTGTAATTTCTCTATATGTGATAATTCGACCTGGGTATTAGATACTGGAAGTCCGTTTAATATATGCAATTCGTTGCAAGGACTTCAGGTCAATGAGAGATTTGAAAACAGCGAGAGATTCCTGAATGTTGGAGATGGAAGATCTGTTCCAGTTCTAGCTTTAGAAAATCTCAAACTTGTTTTCAATTCTAATATAGTTGTCTTGAGTGATTATCACTATTGTCCTACGTTCTTATTGAATGTAATTTTCGTAGGCCTTTTGGCCATAAACGGTTATGAAATTTCAATAAAAAATGTTCTTGTGATATCATTATGAATGGTGTTACTGTAATAAATGGACGATTGAGCAATGGCATCTACTTGTTATCACAACCTATTAATGTAATGTACATGTCAAGTAAGCGTCTTAGAATAGATAATGTCATGGATGTCTACCTTTGGCATCATAGGCTAGGTCATATTAACAAGAACAGGATGAACAGGTTAAGTAAAGAGGGAATCCTCAATGTTAATGATTGTGAATCATTGATAATCTGTGAATCATGTCTTCTTGGTAAAATGACCAAATCACCTTTTACCGAAAAAGGTGAACGAGCCAGTGATTTATTGACCCTTGTACATTCTGATGTATGTGGGCCAATGAGCACAGATGCTAGAGGTGGGTATTCATATTTCATTATGTTTACGGATGACCTTTCTAGGTATGGTTATGTCTATTTAATGAGACATAAATCTGAAGCATTTGAAATGTTCAAATTATATCGTAATGAAGTAGAAAAACAAACTGGAAAGAGTATTAAAACTCTTTGATCAGATCGAGGAGGTGAATACCTCTCCAGTGAGTTTTTGACATATCTAGAAGAGAATAGGATTCTCTCCCAATGGACTCCTCCTGGTACGTCACAGTATAACGGTGTATCAGAAAGAAGAAATCGAACTCTGTTAGACATGGTTCGATCCATGATGGGGTTTGCGAGTCTGCCCATATTCTTTTGGGGATATGCACTTGAGTCAGCCTGCTACATTCTAAATAAGGTTCCAAGTAAGTCTGTAAATAAAACACAACATGAGATGTAGACTGGACGTAAGCCAATGCTCTCTCATCTTAGGGTTTGGGGGTGTCCGGCATATGTCAAACGTTTGAAAACAGACAAAACTTGAACTCAAGTTTGATAGATGTTTCTTTGTTGGTTATCCTGAAGAAACTAAAGGATATTACTTCTACTTTGCTGAAGAACAAAGTTGTTCGTAAGCAATAGAGCTGTTTTCTTAGAGAAAGGATTCCTTAGTGAAGGAACTAAAAGTCTAATGTTGAGCTTAGGGAAGTTCAACATATGGAAGACCCGACACCATCCGCTGAACCAATTGAGTCGGATTTGATTAGATCAGATCCAGAACCCATCTTAGATGTACCATTAAGGCGATCAGGTAGAGTACCACGTCAGCCGGACAGATACTACGATTTCTTGGTCGAGACGGGGATCCTGTCGAACTTGATGAAAATGATGAGGATCCGATCATCTATATGGATGCTATGCAGAGGCATGACTCTGATGCATGGGTTGGAGCCATGCAATCCGAAATGGAATCCATGAAGGTTAATGATGTATGAACATTAGTTGACCCACACCGAAGGGATTAAACCTATAGGGTGTAAGTGGATTTTCAAAAGAAACGGGATGCAGACGGAAAGGTAGAGACCTATAAAGTCCGTCTAGTTGCCAAAGGATATCGTCAGCATTATGGTATTGACTTGACGAGACGTTTTCTCCTGTGGCAATGCTCAAATTCATTCGGATTATGCTTGCGATAGCAGCACACTTAGATTATAAAATCTGGCAAATGGATGTAAAGACCGCTTTTCTAAATGGAGATTTAAAAGAGGAGGTATATATGATGCAACCTGAAGGTTTTATATCTGCAGATGAGTTTAAAGTGTGCAAGTTTCAAAAATCCATTTATGGATTAAAGCAAGCTTCACGGAGTTGGAACATACGATTTGATAAGGTGATCAAATCGTATGGCTTCATTAAGAATGAAGAGGAACTTCCATTTATAAATGGGCAAATGGTTCAGTTATCATATTTCTTGTTTATATGTGGATGACATTCTTTTAATCGGAAATGAAATTCCTGCATTACAAGAAATAAAGGTTTGGCTATCATCTCAATTTGCCATGAAGGATTTGAGAGAAGCATCTTACATCCTAGGGATGAAGATCTATAGAGATAGATCTAGAAGATTGCTTGGATTATCTCAATCCACATACATTGATACTATACTGAAGAGGTTTAGTATGATTAATTCCAAGAAAGGCTATCTTCCGATGGGCCATGGAATTAACCTCTCTAAAAGGGATTGTCAAACAACCCCTCAAGAAAGAGAAAGTATGGATAGAATTCCATATGCTTCGGCAGTGGGATCTATAATGTATGCCTTGACATGTACTAGACCAGACGTGGCATACTCACTAGGAGTAGTGAGCAGATACCAGTCTGATCCAGGTAGCAACCACTGGAAGGTTGTAAAAACCATTCTAAAGTATTTGAGAAATACTAAAGACCAGTGGCTTGTCTATGGTGATTCTGACTTAAAACTTGAGGGATATACCGATTCAAGTTTTCAGTCAAATCAAGATGATAGCAAGAGTGTGTCGGGATATATCTTTACTCTTAAGGGTGGGGCCATCTGTTGGAAGAGTTTCAAGCAGCATACAGTGGCAGATTCTACATGTGAAGCAGAATACATCGCAGCATCTGATGCCGCCAAGGAAGCTGTATAGTTGCGAAAGTTCATCACCAAGCTTGGAGTGACACCCTCCATTGATGGTCCAGTACCGATATTTTGTGACAATACTGGAGCCATAGCTCAAGCAAGAGAATCCAAAGCACATCAGCGGACCAAGCATATTCTACGTCGCTACCACTTGGTTCTAGAAATCGTCGAACGACGTGATATTGATCTTCAGAAGATCGACACAAAAGAAAATATGGCTGACCCATTTACCAAAGTCCTCGGCATCAAAGAGTTCAACGAACACAAGTCGAAGATGGGTATTAGATACTGTGCCGATTGGCTTTAGGCTAAGTGGGAGTTGTTGGGAATTGTATCCTAAATGTCAATCATCAGCATGTTGATGATTGAATTTTGTAAATGAATTGACAAATCAATAAAGTATTTTTTGGCATTATTCATCATTTTACATCTTCAAATGGACTCTTATATGAATGAGGCGTCCTTCAGGACTTATTATGATAAAGGAGGATTTATCTTCGAGTCCTTAAACTAGTTTGCGACCGAGTGATATATTGTTACAAGGACGATAGCATTATCGAGATTAGGTCGTTGTGTGACATATACGTTGGTTGTCCTCTTAACCAAGAAGTGTGGAGACACTGGTATGCCACACACGTGAAGTGTAGGAGTATATTTCACTGAACGTGACCAATTTCGGAATGCTCTACTGTCAAGAGATGTTCCGAGTGGATATGGATATAAGTTTGGCCCTCTTACCTGAGACCGCAACCTGTGACTAGCAAGCAACTCATTGTACTTTGGTACCGGACTATCTGAATTTCTAATTCAGTGACGGAAGTTCACTGGGTGCAGTCAAGTACTTGCGTAGTCAGTTGTGAGTCGAGATGGAATTGACCCCTCCTGGAAACAGAAGATAATGTCTTGTGATTAATTTAGCAAAATCTTGGCCAGGGTAATCCCAGTGAGGAGTCACGGGATATCTAAAGTTAATCACATAATGGATGTACTAATTATAGGGTTGACAGTGAGCTCTAAGTCATCCTGGCATTAGAAGTCAAAGGGATTGAATTATACAGTAACCATAGTTCAGGGTTCCAGAATATTTGCTTTGCATATATTCGGCCTATCCGGACGTCGGGTACCATTGCTAGATGGTTACATCGATTAGTGTAGGAAGTCGTTCCTATACTACCGGCTTAGGTTCGAACCTATGAGGTCACACGCATAGAAGATTCCTGATTGATCAAGAAGGCTGATGAATGATTAAGAATCATTCAGGGGTAATTTGGTCAATTCGATTGGCAAATTATCTTATAAAATAATTAAAGTAATTATCGAAGGATTAATAGTAATTAGATTGCTAATGAACTCAATTGGATTGAGTAATTAGACTAAGGATGAGCCAAATTGAATTAGATTCAATTCTGGGCTCAATCAGGATTTTTGACCTGATTGGATTAGGTTGAATCAAGAGGACTTAGGTTGACCAAATTAAATTAGATTAAATTTGTGCTTAATTAGGGATTGACCTAATTGGATTAGGTTCAACCCATGGTAATTGGATCATTCTAATTGTTAGAATTTAATTAAATTAAATGGGTTTGATCTGAAACTGTTCAGATCTTGAAATCCATTGTCACATATCATGCATGGGCCATAAATTGATTTTAATATGATTAAAATTAATTTTAATTTATTTAATGGTGCCATGGGACACTTGGCAACATCAGGGACCTCTTTCATTATTAGATGGGTCGAAATGGAGAGATAAATTCATGAAAAGAATTGGATAAGATCAAATTCTCTCTCTTCATGACATATGTCATCCTTATCTTTATCTCACTTCTAATTAAGGTTGAATTTTAATTTAATCACCACAAAATCACCACGTGACCCTCTAATCTGATTGGGGCATGGGAATTTCGAAATTGAAAGAGGAAGTGGCAACATGATGAATGGTTTAGATTAGATCAAGCTTCATCATGTAATGGCACATGAACTTGAATTTTGAATTCAAAATTCAAAACCCCACAAAATCCTCCACAAATATGGGATGGTTGGCATGAAGTTAGAGGGGAGAGCAACATTAAAAGGACCTCCATCAGCTGGTGGTCGAATTCAAGGAAAAAAAGAGAAAAAGAAGAAAAAAAAGGGAAAAGAAAAGAGAGGAACCCTAGTTCATGCATGGAAAAATTCTGCATTCAATTAGCCGACTTCTTCCTCCTCTAAGTCCATCACGCCGTTAGTGTTAGGGGTCCCTGATAAGAGTCTTTAGATCAGATCTAAGTCCTCTTCAATCCCTCCAAACCTTTTCTCCAAGTTCTTCCAAGAAGGCGGTTCAAAAGTTGATAGCGTTGGAAGATCAAATTTCAGCCTGAAGAAATTCTGCACAAGCTAGCACTTCCACAGGATTGGATCTCTTCAGAAACTTCGCGTGTACTTCTCGTAGAGGCCATTCGTGTGCGTGGCTGCGAAGTCAAGGATCAGATCCACAACTTTCATCCATCATAAATGGTATTAATCTAGCATTAATTTTTATTATGGTATCAAGATTTAGGTCCGATTCTCCGAGGTTTTACCCTCTTTTGGGGCTCCTCACGGAGATATCTCCAGAATCCATTCGATGGATATTCGGAGATTAATTGGAATAGAGTTCTTAAGTTTCAGATCTGATAGTTAATCATGCATGAAAGTTTTAGCATAATTGTTTAAACATTCCGGCATAATTCTATGTGTTCTTAAGGTACTGATTTCTAGATTTGGTCTTGTAAGTATGCATGAATTAAATTATTTGATTTGGTTTTTCGCTGCATTTTTGAAACTTAAAAAGAACTACGTATGGCTTGATTCCCCTTATGAAGGGGTACGTAGGCAACCCGATCAGGTTCGGCCATGGTTTTTTTTTTTTAAAAAAAAATCAGCATGTTTAACACCGAAGAACCTAAGATTCCCTTTCATTTTTGTACGGAAGTCGGCTCGTGAACAGTAGGAGTTGACTCAAGCATGTTCCTTGAAACTCCAGAGTGCCAGAGTTGATCTGAACTTCCAGGAGTCGACTCGAGGACTGTTCTTTTGAATTTTTCTTTGAATTTATACTCCAACTTGATCCTTTGAACTGAAACTTGGGCCAATGAAGTGTGGCTTTCTTTCAACTTTCTTGAGAGCTTTTGAGGCCTTCTTGTATTTTTCCAACTTGCTATGTTCCTTGCAAAACAAATTATCTTTCTTCTTGCAACACAAACATTAGTAATTATACTTCAAGGTTTTGTGATCATCAAAATCAATCTTTGGGTCAGCACTACCGAAGTCAACCAATGATCAATTTTGAGATTGACATAGAATTCTTTGAATCGAGCATTGTCAAATTGATACTCATTTGTCGCGATGATTACTCGAGGAAGCCCAAATCTTATATTATAGCCTTCTAGATAAAGTCGTGAGCTTTTGCCTCGGTAATCCGGACCACTGGTTCAGCTTTAACTTATTTGGTGAAGTAGTCCACAACCATGATGAAGAACTTGTGCTGCCCGGTCGCCATTGGAAAGTGTCCGAGGATGTCTATTCCCCCCACTGAGTAATTGGCGAAGGAGCGTTGATTGGTGTTAATGGTACAACTGGCCGCTGTTGAATACTGGCATGCTGCTGATATCGGTCACATTTTTTATGAAGCCGGCCGCATCTTGTTGCAAGGTTAGCCAGTAATGTCTTACCGTAGCACCTTGTAGGCCAAGGATATGCTCCCCAGATGGTTGCTGCAAATTCATTTATGAACCTCCCGAAGTGCATAATTCACCTTAGTTGGATGGAGACACTTAGGAGAGGTAATGAAAATGACCTTCTGTATAATTTATCGTTGAGAAGGACATAATGAGAGGCTTGACACTTCAACCTATGGGCCTCAACTCGGTCTTCTGGCAACTTTCCATCTTTCAAAAGCCGAGGAGAGGATCCATCCAGCTCGGTTGCATTTCAACATTCATCACTAGATTAGACTCTTCAATGCTTGCTGCTCCAAGACTTCGAATATGTGGCCTTAGTTAGTTCAGTTAATTCTGAGGTCACCAACTTGGACAGGAGATTGACTCTAGCATTTTTTGACCAAAAATTTGTTAAATATCAAGGCTTTGAAAAGCTGAGGAGATGTCCTTCACCTTTGCAAGTATTTAACCATCGATGGGCCTCGAGCTTCGAACTCTCCACAAACCTGGCCAATAACTTACTAGGAGTCGTTAATGACTTTAATTGTGGAACACCAAGCTCCTTAGCAAGCTGAGCCGATAATGAGGACTTCATATTCTGCTTCGTTATTTGAGACATGAAACCTGAACTGCAAGGCGCATTCTGCAATAATCCCTTCTAGGCTTGTAAGGATGAGACCAGCTCCGCTGCACCACTCTTCCCCCCCACCCCCGAGCTCGATGATCCATCTACATGTAAAATCCAGGATTGTTCAGTCATATGATCTTTCTGACGAGGCTCGGATTTACTTTCATCAAGAACAATGCATTCCACTAAGAAGTTAGCCAATACATGTGCTTTAATAGCCGGATGAGGTCGGTACTCCAGGTCGAACTCTTTAAGCTCTACTGCCCATTTGCCAACCAACCTGTATTTCAGGCCTCTGAAATTTTCTTCATTGGTTAGTCAGTTACTGTGACTGAATGGACCTGAAAGTATGGACGAAGCTTCCTAGTTGAAATGATGAGGGTGTAGACTGTCTTCTCCAACTTCGAGTATTTTTTTTTGGAATCTCGCAAAATTCAGCTTGTATAATAGAACGGCTTCTGACACCCTTCCTCCTCTCGTACCAACACCAAGCTAATAGCAAGTGGAGAAATGGCTAAGTATAGATAGAGCATTTCTCTAGTCTTCGGCTTAGTAAGGAGGGGTGGCGAGCTAAGATACTTCTTAAGTTGGTTGAAAGCTATCTGATGCTCCTCGGTCCACTAAAAATCCTTAGGCTACTTCAGAGCTTTAAAGAATGGGAGACAACGTTCGGCAAACCTGGATACATATCTTCCAAGCCAGGCAATCCGACTAGCTAGATGTTGAATCTCTTTATTATCTTCAGTGGCTGCATCTCTTGCACTACTCGAATTTTCTCTGGGTTTGCTTCGATGCCATGTTGCATTACCATATATCCTAGAAATTTGCCCGAGATGACCCTGAAAGTGCATTTGGTTGGATTAAACTTCATTTGGAACCTTCTGAACTTTGCAAAAGACTCTTTTAGGTCATCTATATGTTGATCGGCTACTCAGCTCTTGATCGGCATATCATCGACGTAAACCTCCATATTTCGGTTGACCTATTCTTTGAAGATCTTATTGATGAGTCGCTGGTAGGTCACTCCTACATTCTTCAACCTGAGGCACATAACCTTATAGCCGTAGAGGCCTTTGTCGGCGATAAAGGTTGTTTTCTCCTCATCATCAAGGGCCATATGGTTATAGCCGAAGAACGCATCCATAAAGGTCAAGAGTTGATGTCCCAAGGTCGCATCTACAAGCTGATCAATCCTCAGAAGAGGAAAGCTATCTTTGGGGCAAGCCTTATTTAGATCGGTGTAACCAATACAAACAAGCCACTTGCCATTTGCCTTTTAACCAATGCAACATTGGCCAACCAATCAAGACAATTTACCTCCTGTACAAATCTAGCCTCCAAAAGCTTATCAACCTCTCGATCTATAACTTGCTGCCTTTTCATAGAGAATCTCCTTTTCTTCTACCACATAGGTTAGTATGCCGAGTTCAGATTGAGTTCAGGTGAAGACATCAGCATTGGTGCGAAGAAAGTCGATGAGCTTTGCTTGATTCTCCTCGTCCAGCTGCAAGCCGATTTGCACAGTTTGGTCAAGTTCTTGCTCCCTCAAGGAGATTTATACCAATTCTTCGGTTGATTCGCCTCACTGCGCCTTCAATTCATCTCTCGTGTCTAGCCCCTCTATTAGAAATATCTCTATTGGTTTCTTTTCCTTAAGTGTGGCCATGTAGCATGAGCAAGCTAACATCTGATTACCTCGGACCTCTGTCACTCCATTTTTGGTGAGGAATCGCATGAGCAAATGGTAAGTGGATACCATAGCTTAGAAAGCATTTAGGCCAGGCCGACCTAAAATTGCATTATAAGTAGAGAAGACTCAGACCATGAAGAAAGCTAGCCTTATTGCGCTTTGTCGAGGCTCATGTCCTGCGGTGACCGATAAGTCGATTACACCCTCCATAGGAATAACGTCTTCCGAGAACTTGATCAAAGGCATGCTGAATTTTCTCAATTGCTCAATAGTTAACATCATTCTTTGGATGGCATCATAAAATAATACATCGACTGAACTTCTATTATCAACTAAAATTCTTTTTACATCATAATTTGAAATTATAAGAGAGACATTTACAACATCATCGTGGGGAGTCTGAACTCCTCTCAAGTTGGCGTGAGAGAAAGAAATGACATCTCCTATCCTCTGCCTCTTTGGAGAGGCATTCTCCTCTTGCTTTGCTAGATCGTGGCCTTTGCGGTGCTCGTCTCCTCAAGAGGATGTTGATTTGAGGCTAGCTCCTCCCAACCACATTGATTGGTGACATACTGATCTAACCAGCCACATTGGATGAGTGCTTCAATCTCATCCTTCAGCAGGATGCATTCCTCGCTATCATGCTTGTGGTTATGGTGAAATCGACGGTACTTCTTCTTATCTCTCTTATTAGCCGGCACCTTCATCCTCTGTGGAGCCTGCAAGTAACCTCAGCCTTCATCTCCATTAGAATTTATGTCTCAGTGCATTATGGTGGTCAAGCACATTACAAAGAACCCGAAAAAAAAACAACTGTGGGCGAAAGAAGGGTCGTGAATAAGAAAGAATCACATCGTCACCAAACCCACCCTCTACTCAGGCCGTGCGATCATCTTATCAGTGCAAACATGATCTTGTTGGAAAATGGTGGAACACCCCAACTTTGTCCAGTACCCAGTACCACCAACATGGAGATGACTACCTATAGAAGCCCCCATAACGTCCTATCATCTAACTCGGGAAATACCTCTACCAAACACCAACGCTTCATTAAACCACCTCTTCCTATGTAGAATGGCAAGTGGACACATGTCATTGCCTGGCAACGCCTTATGAAGTATGGGTATCATATCCACCAGAAAGCATCTGGCATAAATGAAGCTCAATGCCGAATAACACCATTCCTCCTTCCTAGAGTCTGACAAAAGGCATATGAGACCCTTCAAAGCTTAATCACTCCTAAAAGGACAAATAGAGAGGCACATTGAATAAGGGTTCATGAAATCATGGGCCGATCAGAACTTGGGACACCCTACCCTGTACACCACCATTCCTCCCACCAAAAAAAGCCATGCCCCTACCGTCCAGTGCTCATGCCTTCCGAAACTCCTATCACAGGTCTTTAAATATGGAGTCTATTTCCGCTGCGGGAACCCAGCCCACTTTAAATGAATCTATAGAAACATCTTTAAATGCTTCCATTGTTTGAGGTTTGGACTTGCACTGGTCATGCATGGAGCCTCCTAAACAAACCCCCCACTAACAGCCAAACTCCCTGTACCCTCCCAAGTAAAATACTAAGAAGTCTTTCCTTCCCCCACTTTCTCCTCCATCAGACTCTACTCCACCTTCATGCCCCATCCCAACTTCTCAAATAGCTGCTGGAACCATGGAACCAGAACTCGCGATTACCCACCAATGCAAGGCTTGTTTGCCTCTCATTTTAGAAATGGCAGAAATCTCAGCCTATTTGGACTGCGTTGCTCTTGTTGAACCTTCGATTGTCCCATTAAAGTTGATGACATTGCAGTGACCTTAGTCTACACTGCCAAGGTCACAAGCTCTTGGACAACCAAGGTCACAAGCTCTTGGACCTTAGTCTACCTTTTCATTTTCTGCCCCTCTAACGAGGTGGTCAAATCACTTATGGCGATGGGGCATATTCAAGGAGAAGGCTTCATGCTCATCGCCAATCACTGGGATCAATATAAGGGAGCTATCCACTATAAACTCAAATTTCAGGTTTGTGCCAACCTTATCGACTTACCTCTAATATGTTGGAATTCAGAGGATGAGGCCAGACATCCAGTTTAGACATCCAGTTTTGGCACAAGCTTAGACATCCAATTTTATTGCGAAGATCTTGTAGCTATACTAGAAATAGTCAAAGTCATAGTTGGTCCTTTCACTCACACTATGAAGGTTGTGGTGAATTATTCTAGATTAGAGGTGTCACCATTCGACGACTCCTCCATTCAAGGTGACAACCACGGAGACATAGGCGATAGTGAAGGAGAGTTTTGGTTTGGCTTAACAAGCCAAAATCACTCCACCGGCAATTGGAGACATCATCTTCCCCACTTCGATAGCACCTCACTGGACCGAGGCAACCCTAGCAGCCACAATTGCTGATGGTAACGTGTTAACCCCCTAATGGATTTTGATGAATACAAAACACTAGAGTATAATTCCATTTATCTTAACAATTTAATTGAGAAATTCATATGTTTTATTAAGAATATTGTTAAGAAATGTCTAGGCAAGTTCCCATAATTTTTATGAATTTATTGAAGAATTTTTTGAGATGAAAGAAAAAGTTCAGGGACAGCCGAGACGTCTCCTGATAGTCTCAGAGACGTCTCTGGCACAAACAGGAAGAACTGGCACACTTGGAGACGTCCCCGGCACCTGCCGAGTCGTCCCCACGATAGCGGAGTCGACTCTCTCAGTAGCGGAGTCGACTCTCTCAGTGGCGGCAGAAAAGCAGTTTTCAAGAGATATGCGCGAGACGTCCCCACCGCAAGCAGAGTCGTCCCCACAAGTAAAAAGGAGACTTCCCGAGTCGTCCCCAAGATAGCGGAGACGGCTCTCTCAGGGTTTTCCAGAGAATGATTTTTTCGGTGATAAGGCAGCGGAGACGTCCCCTGAAAGAGCGGAGTCGGCTCTCTCAGGGAATTCCAGAGGACATGTTTTTCGGAGATAAAGAAGCAGAGTCGACCCCGAGACAGCGGAGTCGTCCCCATTCAAAAAGTGCAAACAAGCAGAGTCGTCCCCGTAAAGTGCCGAGTCGACCCCAGACAACGTAAAAAGTAAAATCTTGTAGCCGAGACGTCTCTCGTTGAAGCGGAGACGTCCCCGGAACGCCTGGGACGCGACTGACAACTTTTACAGGTTTGGTTTGAATTTCAAATCTCTTTTACTTTATCTCTAACGGCTATATTTGCTTTTTGGGCTATAAAAGGGAGCTCTTAAGTGCTTCAAAACAACTTTTCACCAACCCAAAAGCTAGATCATTTAAGAGAGAAGCAAGAGAGAGAAGTTCAAGGGAGTGAGTGCATTCAAGTGAAGAAATCAAGTGCTTTCAAGCTTCCCAAGTGATTTCAAGCTCAACCACTCTCTTCCACTCGTGCATTCAAAGCTCACACTCAAATCTACGCGATCCACATCGGAAGAATCACCATTTCCCACGCTTCCAACGGCAAAAGGACTCTTCCGGGTTCTATTGTTCATCATTGCCATATTTGCTTTTCTAGAGCTTTTCTTTTCTGTGTAAACTCTTTCATTGTGGTGCTTGTTCCAGTCAAGGGACTTGGAACAAGGGAAAGGCGTCCCAAGCCTAAGTGAAATTGGGGGTGTTAGGGTTTGTTGTGAGCCCGGTGTAAAACAACGAGTTAGGTAGTGAACTCGCAAAACTACCGTACTGTAATCTTGGATTATAGTGAAAATTTCCAAAGATGATTTGGGGAGTGGATGTAGGAGCAGTGGAAGCTCCGAACCACTATAAAACCTTGTGTTTGCGATTGACCTTTCTCATTCCTCCTTCTTTACTTTAGTGCATATATTTGTGTGTTTTATTTTTAATTAGGCGAAAAGTTTTAAAACACCCAATTCACCCCCCTCTTGGGTGACCATCTCTGGGCAACAAGTGGTATCAGAGCAGGTGCTCTGTGTATTTCTTGAAAGACCTAACCGTCTTAGCCAAAGATCTAGATGGCAACACCCTTTAACAATGTTCCTGCCGAGGGGCAAGCAACCAATAGACCTCCACTCTTCAATGGGACAAATTATACCTATTGGAAGACTAGAATGAGAATCTTCATTCAAGCACAAGATTATGCCTTGTGGAGGGTTATAGTCAAGGGACCACAAGAACCATCACACGTGGTCAATGGCATTCGAGTTCCCAAACCTGAGGAGGATTGGGATGAGAATGATGATAGGATGGCTCAACTCAATTCTAGAGCCATGAACTCATTATTTTGTTCTTTAGATGTAAATGAGTTTAATAGAGTCTCCACATGTACTTCCGCTAAGGAAATATGGGATAGGCTTGAAGTTACCCACGAGGGTACAAATCAAGTTAAAGAGTCCAAAGTGAACATTCTAGTTCACAAATATGAATTGTTTAAGATGGAACCTAATGAAACCATCATATGCATGTTTACACGTTTTACTGATATTATTAATGGTCTAAAGAGCTTGGGTAAATCTTATACTAACCCGGAACTTGTGAGTAAAATTCTCAGGTCTTTGCCAAAAGCATGGGAAGCAAAGGTCACGGCGATCGTAGAAGCCAAGGACCTCAACACCTTGGGGCTAGAACAACTTTTGGGCTCATTGATGACGCATGAGCTCACTATGAAGCAACATGAGGATGACTTGCCAAAGAAGAAAACGATTGCACTCAAGGCTACCTCGAGTATGTGTGAAGAGGAAAGTAGTGAGAGTGAGGAAGAAAGTGAGGACGAGGACTTGGGTTTGATAGTTAGGAAGTTTAAAAAATTCATGAGGAAAAAGAAACCCTTTCCAAGGAAAAAGTTTGGAGGGAGAAATGATTGGGAAAAAGAAAAAGAAAAAGAAAGAGACCCAATCATATGCTATGATTGCAAGAGACCGGGACACATTCGTTCCGAATGCCCTCAACAAAAGAAGTATTTTGGAAAGAAGAAGAAGAAGGCATTGAAGGCAACATGGGATGATAGTGACACATTATCCTCCGAGGAAGAGAAGGAAGAGACCGCCAATCTATGCTTCATGGCGTTCGAAGACGACGAGGTATGTCAAAACCCAACCATAAATTTTACTTTAGAAGAATTATATGAAGCTTTTCAAGAACTTATGGGTGATTGTAGTATGTTAGGAGCAAAGAATAAAGAATTAAAAGCCTCCAATCAAAAACTAAAGGAAAATATTGAAAACCTATTAATTGAAAAGGAGAGCGTTAAAAATATTAACACTACTAACCTAGAAATCAAAAATTCAAAACTAAGCATTGAAAATGAAAAGGCAAAAACACTAATTAAGGAATTAAATCCAAAAGTAAAATCCCTACTCGATAATAATACCTCACTTGCACAAACTGTTGAATCTCTTAAAAAAGATATGGAAGAACTAGTTAAAGAAAATTTGAATCTTGAGAATGAGGTACATAAGTACAAACCAATTGTTGAAAAATTCACACAAAGCTCTGAAAAATTAAATCTTATTCTTTCAAATCAAAGAGCTGTTTTCAATAAAGCCGGATTAGGATATAAAACTAATAAGCAACAAAAGTATCTAAAGAATTTCTTTGTAAAAGCAAAAGACGTAAAAACTGAAAAACCAACATGCTTTCTTTGTGGAAAGAAAGGACATAAAGCCTACTCTTGCATTCAAAGAAAAATCCAAACTAACAAGAGTACATTTGTAAAAGCTAAAAACATAACTAAAGTATGGGTGCCTAAGGGAACCAACTACACTAACCACGAAGGACCCAAGAAAACTTGGGTACCTAAGAGCTTCACATGATCATTTTGCAGGTATGCCTTGCAGCCGGAAATAAAAGAGAATGTGGTATCTTGATAGTGGTTGCTCAAGGCATATGACCGGTGACAAGAGTCTCTTCGTCACCTTGGAATCAAAAGAAGGAGGAGTAGTCACATTTGGAGACAATGCTAAAGGCCGAATTATTGGTGTTGGTAAAATCTCCATATCACCCTCCTCATTTATTGATAATGTATTGTTAGTTAATGGACTAAAACATAATTTGTTAAGTATAAGTCAATTTTGTGACAAGGGCTTTAAAGTATCATTTGAATCATCACTATGCATAATTAGTAGTCCATTTGACAATGAGATCATACTCACAGGACATAGGCATGGAAATGTTTACATGGTAGATCTTGATGATCTCACCATGAAGGATGGCCAATGTCTTGTAGCCATGAATCCCAAAGTCAATGAGACTAGTTGGTTATGGCATCGTAGGTTAGGGCATGCTAGCATGGACTTAATCTCCAAATTAATTACAAAAGATCTAGTCAAAGGACTACTAAAAATAGACTTTGAGAAGAATAAAATTTGCGCTGCATGTCAATTAGGGAAACAAACAAGAAGTTCCTTCAAGTCTAAGAACGTAGTCTCAACAACAAAACCTTTAGAACTAATTCACATGGATTTGTTTGGACCCACTAGAACTGCTAGTCTAGGGGGTAAGAAATTTGGTCTTGTAATTGTTGATGATTTTTCACGTTTTACATGGGTTTCATTTCTTGCACACAAAGATGAGTCCTTTTCCGCTTTTATCAAGTTTTATAATAGGGTTTCGAATGAACTCAATCTTAAACTAAAAGCAATTAGGAGTGATCATGGTACCGAGTTTGAAAATCAGCACTTTGAAAAGTTTTGTGACGAAAATGGTATCAATCACAATTTCTCGGCACCTAGGACACCCCAACAAAATGGGGTGGTAGAAAGGAAGAATCGCACACTAGCAGATATGGCTCGTACCATGTTGTGCGAATCGGATCTACCAAAGTATTTTTGGGCTGAAGCAATAAATACCTCATGTTATATCTTAAATCGTGCTTTAGTTAGATCCATCTTAAAGAAAACACCTTATGAGTTGATAAAAAGTAAGAAACCAAATATAAGTTATTTTCATGTTTTCGGTTGTCGATGCTTTATTTTGAACAATGGAAAGGACAATCTAAGTAAATTTAGTGCTAAATCAGATAAGGGGATCTTCTTAGGTTATTCCTCATCTAGTAGAGCATACAGGGTCTTCAACAAGAGAACTCTCGTTGTTGAAGAATCCATTCATGTTGTTTTTGATGAAACTAATGGAGATTCTTCTAGAAAAGAAGAAGATGGTGATGTAGGTATACTTGAAGACCAAATGAAAGAACTCTCCACTCAAGACAAACAACATGAGGATGAGATCAAAGAAGATACAAATCAGCGAGATGAAGAAGATCAACCTCCATCAAGAAATCAAGATCTTCCTAAAGAATGGAGGTATGCACATGGTCATCCAAAGGATCTAATCCTTGGTGATCCTTCACAAGGTATAAGAACTAGATCCTCTTTAAGAAACACTAGAATACTTTGCTTCTTTCGTTTCACAAATAGAGCCTAAATCACTAGAAGAAGCTGAAAAAGATGATAATTGGGATGAATGCTATGCAAGAGGAATTAAACCAATTCGAAAGAATGAAGTTTGGACTCTAATGAAAAGACCTCCTAATATTTCAATTATAGGCACCAAATGTGGTGTATAGAAATAAACTAGATGAAGATGGAATAGTAATAAGAAACAAAGCCAGGCTAGTGGCCAAAGGATATAATCAGGAGGAAGGAATAGACTTTGATGAAACTTTTGCTCCTGTTGCTAGATTAGAAGCTATTAGATTACTTTTGGCATATGCATGCTTCATGGATTTTAAACTCTATCAAATGGATGTAAAAAGTGCATTTTTAAACGGCTATATAATGGAGGAAGTTTATGTAGGACAACCTCCAGGTTTTGAAAATCACTTACATCCAGATTATGTGTATAAATTGCATAAAGCATTGTATGGCCTTAAGCAAGCCCCTAGGGCATGGTATGAAAGATTAAGTAATTTCCTAATTGAAAACAAATTTAAGAGAGGAAATGTAGACAAAACCCTCTTTATTAAAAGAAAAGGAAATGACTTATTGCTTGTACAAATTTATGTGGATGATATAATTTTTGGTGCTACTAATGATAGTCTTTGTCAAGAGTTTGCCAAGCTTATGCAGGGAGAATTTGAAATGAGCATGATGGGTGAGCTCAACTTCTTCCTTGGGCTACAAATAAAACAATCAGAGGAGGGCATCTTCATCAGTCAGTCCAAATACATCAAGGAAATGTTGGAAAAATTCAAGATGAAGGATGCAAAGGAAATCAGCACACCCATGGGCTCAAGTTGCAAGCTTGACAAAGATGAAAAAGGTAAAAGTATAGACTGCAAATTGTACAGAGTATGATAGGCTCTCACTTTACCTTACTGCTAGTAGACCAGATATATTATTCAGTGTTTGTATGTGTGCTAGATACCAAGGCATGTCCTAAGGAATCACACTTGCAAGCTGTTAAGAATTTTTAGATATCTTAGTAGGGACATCTAATGTAGGCTTATGGTATTCTAAACAATCTGACATAGATTTAATTGCTTATTCCGATGCTGATTTTGCGGGTGCAAACTCGACAGAAAAAGCACAAGTGGCACATGTCAATTCTTGGGTGCCAATTTGGTTTCTTGGTTAGCAAGAAACAAAGATTCAGTTGCCTTGTCCACAGCTGAGGCCTGAGTACTATTGCAGCTGGAAGCTGTGTGTGCCCAAGTTCTTTGGATTAAGCAACAACTGAAGATTTCGGTATCAAAATGGATAAATATACCAATTAAATGTGATAATACAAGTGCAATTAATTTAACAAAAAATCCTGTCCAACACTCTAAGTCAAAGCATATAGAGATTAGGCATCACCTTTATTAGGGGATCATGTGCTGAAAAATGATGTGATGATTGAATATGTATGTACTGAAAATCAATTGGCTGATATCCTTTACAAAGCCCTTTGTAAAGATAGATTTCAATTTCTTGAGGAATGCTTTAAGCTTGTATGATCCTAGCAAATGAATTGAATTTGTATTGCATTGCTTTGCTACTCAAACTAGTAATCCATCTCAAGTCAATATAAGTGAAAGCATGAATCCATCTAATCTAAATGACGAACTGTTTGACTTTCGGAGGATGGTTACCCTCCCTTGGACTCTTCATAGAGATATTTTCAGAGCCTATATCAATAGGTATTCGAATTTGGTCAAACATTCCTCATTTCAATATTAATAATTCAAAAATCATAACCAAATTATTATAGGGTGTATTATTAATGGGGAGGATCACAAACAAATTCACTCTGTGTTTATCAAAGAAATCATGTTGTTTAGGGCGATTAAATAAAAATTTGGGAAAAGATAAAATTCAGTCTGAAATTTTTCAGTGCCGGAGACGTCTCTGGCAAGTCGCAGAGACGTCCCCCCAGGCGAGACGTCTCGCCTTAGTCGCGGAGACGTCTCGGGGACCGAACTAGGGTTTTAAAATAAGTGAAACAGCTCGAGCCGACCCGAGCTATCTTCTCTCATCCCGACCAAAAACGAAAACCCTAGCCTCTATTTGTTCTCCATCACAAACCCTAGCCTCATTCTCCACTTTTTCTTAGGATTTCCAATCATGGCACCCAAAAGAGCTAGGACAATCCGTGGAAGGCGACCTAGGGTAGCGGCCGACGATGAGGAACGAAGGGAAGAACATTCCCCGCCGTCTCCTCCGGTTGCTCCGCCAACCACGACTATTTCCTGTGCAAATCGCACAGTCACGACCGGAAGGTACATAGATTTCTCATTTTTAGATCATGAGGGGTTCTCTATTGGAGAGAGACTCCGAGCCCAAGGGTGGGAGCACCTTTGTACCCTAAATACCTCGACCTACCCCGGCCTAGTTAGAGAACTTTTTAGCAATATGGCCTTAGGGGACCAAGGGTACACTGCATATGTCCGGGGGACATTAGTAGAAGTCAATGAAGATGTCCTATCCACTGTCTTACAAATCCCTAAGGACGGTGAGGCTCCAACCTCACATTCCCAAAGGGAATCAGCCCTAAATCTACTTTTAGGAAGAGAGGACTGCGGCCCTCTTGATGTTGTCAATTCCCAGGACCTAAATGCAGAGATGAGACTTCTTTTAAGTATTGTCAACCGGGTCCTATTTTCCAAAAACCGGTCGCTTCGATTTTGTTTCGGAGCGAGATTTAGTTATAATGCACCATATCCTACTAGGGATACCCCTAAACCTCCCTAGACTTATGCTAAACTACATTGCCCTATGTCATAGGTATTCTAGGTTTAGTTTACCCTACGGCATGATCTTTACCTTAGTTTTCAAACACTTCAAAGTTCCCATTCCAACAAATGAACCTGCAAAGCCCTTGAGAAACACCGACTATTATAATGAGGGCACAATGAGAAGAATGGAATTTCATAAGATAGATGGGTCGTGGGTGAAGGTACCAAAGAGAAAAGCCCAAATCCTAGAGCCCGAGAACCCACATCATGAGTCTGACCATCACTCTCCTCCACCTAGCCACTTGGATATCCCTGATATACCCTCCAGCTCAGCTGGACCTTCCACATCCATGCCACCACCTCCTCCAGTTAGCGGGCCCTCCTTTCTTTCAGAAGATCAGATGCGCACCCTAGCATCTGCCATTTGCCAACAAATGAGGGAGGAGATGAGATCCATGATCTCTACAGAGTTGGCCCCCTTCAGAGCTTCACATGAAGTGCTTCTACAAGAGCTGAAGGACATTAGAAGTCAAATTGAAGCCACAACACATGAAATAATTGGTGTGGATGCCTCCCAAAAATTCAGATCAATAGAGCTCAAGGACAGCTTGAAGACCATTTCCAAGAGCCTCAAAGAGTTGACAAGCCCAGGAGGCAATGTGGGCACTTTAGTTGCCCAACTTAGAGGGAGGATTGAAATGGCAACTGAAGAATTTGAAGCACTTGTGGCAGCCTTCCACAAGTCACAGGGAGATCAATTTAAGACCCTAATGGATTCAATCAATGCTTTTATAGATGCAGCTTGTAGGATTTATGAGCAACGTCGCCGATAAGGGACGCTTTGTAAACATCTAGGAATCTTCTTTTTGTAAACCCTAGGCTATTTTGAAACACTTTTTGTATTAGAAATCAATACTTGTAATGATTTCTTCTTTTGACTATGTACTGACTTCAAAGGTTTACAATGACATATGAATGACATACAATCTCTTTTGAAACCCTGTGTACATTTCTAACTCTGTGTATGTGATTGTGTATGTGAGTTTGTGATGTGCCATAAAAATCTTATCACATACCTTGAGTGTTCAAATTTGATACAAAGAAACAATGCATATAAAACAGAGGGAGCACATCTTGTGATAACTATACTAAACAAAAAGATGAGTCTGAAATGAATTCCAAAACAAAGGGGGAGTGATATGAATGACTGAATTCATTAATAGAAATGACTTGGACAGGGGGAGCACAACTTGAATATTCTTGAGTCGTTCATGGAAATATGCTGAATCTTACTAGGAAGTATGCTTTAAGCACCTACAGATAATTTGTCCCCTTCATTGTTGATGACAAAAAGGGGGAGTAGAACCATAGAACCAATATGGATAAGGGGAGTAGAACCAATATGGATACATTGGAATGCAAAATACAAAATTCATGCTTAAAAGTTGAATTGGAAGAGATAAAATTGAAGAATATTGGCTTTAAGATAATTGCCCTTCTGGAAAAGAAAGGGGGAGTCAAAAAGAACTTAGCTTTCAATTATCTTTATACCTGTACATCTGAGCAAATACTGTGTATATGTTTAAATTTCGAATTTTGCATATACTCAGTGTTTTGTCATCATCAAAAAGGGGGAGATTGTTGACCCCCTAATGGATTTTGATGAATACAAAACACTAGAGTATAATTCCATTTATCTTAACAATTTAATTGAAAATTCATGTGTTTTATTAAGAATATTGTTAAGAAATGTCTAGGCAAGTTCCCATAATTTTTATGAATTTATTGAAGAATTTTTTGAGATGAAAGAAAAAGTTCAGGGACAGCCGAGACGTCTCCTGATAGTCTCAGAGAAGTCTCTGGCACAAACAGGAAGAACTGACACACTTGGAGACGTCCCCGGCACCTGCCGAGTCGTCCCCACGATAGCGGAGTCGACTCTCTCAGTAGCGGAGTCGACTCTCTCAGTGGCGGCAGAAAGGTAGTTTTCAAGAGATATGCGCGAGACGTCCCCACCGCAAGCAGAGTCGTCCCCACAAGTAAAAAGGAGACTTTCCGAGTCGTCCCCAAGATAGCGGAGACGGCTCTCTCAGGGTTTTCCAGAGAATGATTTTTTCGGTGATAAGGCAGCGGAGACGTCCCCTGAAAGAGCGGAGTCGGCTCTCTCAGGGAATTCCAGAGGACATGTTTTTCGGAGATAAAGAAGCGGAGTCGACCCCGAGACAGCGGAGTCGTCCCCATTCAAAAAGTGCAAACAAGCAGAGTCGTCCCCGTAAAGTGCCGAGTCGACCCCAGACAACGTAAAAAGTAAAATCTTGTAGCCGAGACGTCTCTCGTTGAAGCGGAGACGTCCCCGGAACGCCTGGGACGCGACTGACAACTTTTACAGGTTTGGTTTGAATTTCAAATCTCTTTTACTTTATCTCTAACGGCTATATTTGCTTTTTGGGCTATAAAAGGGAGCTCTTAAGTGCTTCAAAACAACTTTTCACCAACCCAAAAGCTAGATCATTTAAGAGAGAAGCAAGAGAGAGAAGTTCAAGAGAGTGAGTGCATTCAAGTGAAGAAATCAAGTGCTTTCAAGCTTCCCAAGTGATTTCAAGCTCAACCACTCTCTTCCGCTCGTGCATTCAAAGCTCACACTCAAATCTACGCGATCCACATCGGAAGAATCACCATTTCCAACGCTTTCAACGGCAAAAGGATTCTTCCGGGTTCTATTGTTCATCATTGCCATATTTGCTTCTCTAGAGCTTTTCTTTTCTGTGTAAACTCTTTCATTGTGGTGCTTGTTCCAGTCAAGGGACTTGGAACAAGGGAAAGGCGTCCCAAGCCTAAGTGAAATTGGGGGTGTTAGGATTTGTTGTGAGCCCGGTGTAAAACAACGAGTTAGGTAGTGAACTCGCAAAACTACCGTACTGTAATCTTGGATTATAGTGAAATTCCCAAAGGTGATTTGGGGAGTGGATGTAGGAGCAGTGGAAGCTCCGAACCACTATAAAACCTTGTGTTTGCGATTGACCTTTCTCATTCCTCCTTCTTTACTTTAGTGCATTTATTTGTGTGTTTTATTTTTAATTAGGCGAAATGTTTTAAAACACCCAATTCACCCCCCTCTTGGGTGACCATCTCTGGGCAACATAACGCAACTTAGACACTCTCTCCGACTACTTATGCCACCCTATCTTGCCCTAGGTTTTGAGGCTTTCCCCTCAATCTTGTCTGCATAATGAGTAGCTTCACCCACTTTACTCTCGACCCTATGCTTCTTCCATATTAATAGGCCATTTCCAAGCTGTTACACACCCAATGCCCACCTCAATTTTTCAAATTTAAATTCAAAACCCTAGCCATCTGCTCTAACAACTGCCTCATAGTAGGCAATAAGAACATCACATCTGGGTTACCAACTAACCCATTGCCTATCAAAAACTTCTCAGAAACACCCTACTTAACCTACCCTACACACTTGGATGACAACCCTAAAAACTCCTCCCCACAGAAACAACTAGAACCTATATCGGTCTCCAAAGTCTTCTCCTACCTAATGGATGCTTTAATCAACCCCACCAACAGCAATACCTCTAGCATAGCTCCTAGTCCAACAAGCACCAAGAGAAGCCCTAGGCTAAGGAACAAAACACACAAAGCCCTAGGGATCCAGAACACCAACCGAAATAGGAAGATGTCCTTTTTCATTAATTCCCTAACTACCAGCGATATCATCAAGCTAGGTAAAAAGTATGGTGTCAGCATATCTTCTAAAGGTGCTGTGCTCAAACTCCAAAAGCTTGAACTTCTTCCATGCAAGGGGACTAGTTGCCTAATGGTCTCCCAGAATGTTGCTTATACGACTGAAGATGGTTGCTAGGTCTCGAATTGTACCTTGCTCTTTCCTTACAGTTCAACCTTTTGTTCCCATGTTGGTCACTTGCTATTTGCGAGCAGGGCCGGCCCGAGCCTTAGGCGACCGAGGCGGTCGCCTAAGGCCCCGGGCCAACGGAAGGCCCCCGGAAGGCGAAGAGAGAGAGAGAGAGAGAGAGAGAGAGAGAGAGAGGAGAGGGGGGGAGGGAGGGAGGGAGGGACCGTGACCAAAAGGAAGCAAAGGCCCCATATAAAAGGATGAGCTGGCTACGAGTCTTCCCCCTTGATGGAAGGGAGGTGGAGAGTTTCTTGGCCTGCAGAGGGGAAATTTAGGAAGTGGGGACGGTAGTTTTGTTTTGGATGGAG
>NW_024069666.1:0-33313 GCF_009389715.1 Phoenix dactylifera
ATCCGAAAAATAGTGGAAGGATTTGATCCAATTTTGTTTTTAAAGTCTCTAAAACAAATTAATGTCAAATATAAATTTCTAATTAGAATCTTTACTTTCTGCAGATGTCAATGGCTTCCAACCCAATAGTTCGAATTCTAGATAACAATAGGTTGACCGGACCAAACTTCAAAGATTGGCTCCACAACTTGAAGATCGTCTTGAGTTGCGAAAAGATAGTTTATGTTCTTGACCATGAACTCTCGGTGTTATTAGGCCGTGCAACCAATGAGAAGCGTGAGACACATGCAGAATGGTTGGATGACGACAACAAAGTTAGGTGTGATGAGAGCACAAAAGTGCAATCGTCAGACCATCTTAATTAGTATTTTAGCTAATCCTTAATAATAAAATTAACTAATTAATATTTTATTTGTGCAAGTAGCCCAATCAGCTCGTTCCCCGCACTTCAAACAATCAGCCCCCATCGTATCACCTAATCAAGCCATCGCATCCATGCATGCATGGAAAGCCCACGTCCGGGTCAATCCAAGCCAACTCTTCCCAGCGTCCCCACCGCATGCCAGAACCCCTCAGCTATTCTCCCAGCCTGTTCCGCGATGTGCCCAGCCGATTCAAGGAGCCGTTTCAGCCGTCAGCATCCAAGATCCACGTCTCAGCCCGGACGACCGCCTCTCCTAGGATCGCATCCAGCCGCCCATGATGCGGACACTAATTCGTGATCCATGCATCACGTCCAGCCGCCCGTTTCTCCTCCTAGCGGTCCCACAATGCCTCTTCTCCCGTCCGTATGCATCCGCACCAAATCTCTTCCGAGTTCCAGCTCCTCCCAGCGATCCCGCAGGCCTTCATTTCTTCCATTTCTCGACATCAAGGAACCGCACCAGATCAGCATCTCAGCCACCCGTTGTCCATGACGCGTTCGGCTCCACCCTCTTCCGGATTCCCAGCATCAACGCTTCCGTGATCGGCTCCTCCCAGCGATCCCACGGCGTCCTCCCGTAGATCCCGTAGCATCCCCAGCCTCCCGCACCCGATTTCAGCACCCGTCCACGATTGGCCGTTCAGCATCGCATCCGAGCCGCATCGAAATCCCAGCTCCTTCTGGATCGGTGCCCGTCTGCGGCTCCTCCCCTTTTCCGTGTCCAAGATCCCGTGATGCATCCAGAGATCCAGCCGTCCCAGCCTCCTCTAGCCGTCCACGTGTGTCTCGTATTCATCTTCCGCATCCCGGATGACCCCCTTCTCCATGATTCCAGCATCCCACGGCCAGCTTGCTCCTCCCTACGATCAAGCTTCCGTTACCCCTCCATCAGGGGATCCATCGGCTGGCCAAAGAGGTGGAGGCGATCTATAAAAGAGGAAAAGGAGGAGGAGGGGAGGGAGCTCGGTGGTGGGCCAAAGAACAGGGAAGAGGGGGAGAGCTCGGTTGGGCCAAAGAAATAGGGGAGGAGGTTCGGCTGGTTCAAAAGAAAAAGAACCAAAAACAGGGGTGGAAGCTCTGTTTTGGGGAAGAAAAAAAAAAAAAGAGAGAGTATTTTATTTGTTTTGGTAAGAGTTTTATTTTGAGAGCATGTTGTTTTGGGGTTTTTAGTTTTATTTTAATAGAGAGTTTTATTTATGCAAAAGTTTTTAATTTCTGTTGTTTTTAATTTCCGTTCTTCAAATTCTGTAATCTTTCTTCTTTTTTATGCAATTTCTTTAATGCAATCGATGTTCCAATCTTCAATATTCCTAGCACTATTTTCATCCATTTTATGCCAGAGCTTTCTTTTTCATTAAATATATAAATGCTTTTCGAATTTAAGTACCTGTCTTTCCGTAAATTTCAAGTAGAAAACATTCTCCGGTAGACCAGAGAATCCGTCAACATCCCCGACGTAATGTTTTTCTTTTGTTATTCAAAAATTAATTTTGAATCCGAGTGAACGTTTTTATTTTTAAGCAACTCTAATCGCCTCCCTGTGGATCGACCTCTTACGACCACTATTCTTCGAGTAGAAAAGGTAAGAATAAAATTAAATTAAACTTTGTTTGTCGGTTCTAACAACGATCTGTTTAGCATATTTTTAGGTAGACAGAAATGGACAACAAAATTTTGGCGCCGTTGCCGAGAAGGCAAATCGAGAAGCAAGAACGATCACGAAGATCAAATCAAATTTTGGATGCGCGGAGTGAACGCACTCCGGTAGTAAGTTTTTTTTATTTAATTTTTCTTATTTTGATTATTTTTAGTTAATAATTTTGTAGTTATTAAATTCTGAAGTTTGAAATTCGGAATTTAAAATTTTGAAAAAAAAATTCAAAAAAAAATTAAAAAAAATTTCCAAAATTCTAAAATTTAAAAATTTAAATTCAAAATTTGAATTCTGAAATTTGAAATATGAAATTAACAAAAAAATGCTAGTAATTGATAGGGTGCAATCCCCCGAGGTTATGATACCTCTGTTGGGGCTCCTCATGGAGTAATCTCCAGAACTTATTCAATGGGCATTCGGAGATTGACTGACGCATAAGGATTAGTTTTTAGTTTACATTCAAGTTATTCCTATATAAAAATTTAAAAAAAACATAAAATTTAAAAAAAAATTTAAGAAAAATAAATATATAAAAAAAATTGCTTGCTCATTTAATCAGTACAACCTAATGACATTCCATAAACTTTAAAAAAATCATTGAATATTTGCTGCATTTAGTATTAAGCATTTGCATAAAATAATTTAAGGGCAAAACCCATTAAAAGATATGGTCGGGAAGTCATTACCTGTCCTTAGCCCAAAAATCACCACCTTGCATACATATCCTAAGCCAAATTAAATTAAAATCAATTAGACGTTGGCCTTAGGGTTTCGAGCTCAATTAGGATCTTGGAAAGAAGTGGCTGAAAGCCACTCCAGTGAGAATTTAGTAATTGGTGATGTCTAGAAAAGTTTTACAACAGTGAGAACTGTTATGGGTATTGTGGTATCAGTGTATCTCTTCTGGCACCACCACACACCCCGAAACTTTTCTGGTCACTGGTTACTAGATCGCTTAACTGGTAAGCTCAAGCTCAATCTGAAAGGGAGATTAGGAGCTGTCTAATCTAGAGAGAATTTCAGAAACTTTTTAACCTGATAAATCTCTGTGCAACTAGATTAAAAGCCACTAAACCTAATTTAATCTCAAGATTAAAGAGCCAATCCATTGTGTGGTGTTGATTGTGGTCATCTTGGTCTAGCCCTCCTTCTTCTCTTTTAGGATTTCGTTTAGGAGTCGAGTCTAATTAGTTGTAGATAATGTATGCATGGTAGAAGATCATTAAGGGGTAAGTTAACATCATTTAATCCAGAGGTTGGAAAAAAATATCGTCACATCCAATGAATTATTGATCAACCACCAATCTCTACAATGGGTGATCATATTAGAACCCTGAATGAATTATTCGTTTCTGCATCCGCTAGTCCACCTACAGGTATAGTGTTGCCAATAAATAACGCAGCCCAATTTGAAATTCGGGCTGCGACAATAAATATGCTACCCAAATTCCATAGGTTTGAAAGGGAACAACCCTACATTCATCTAAATAAATTCATGACAATTTGTCAAACTTTCAAAAATCAAAATTTAGATGAAGAAAGTGTAAAATTGAGATTGTTCCCAATGACCTTAGAGGATCGAGCCGCGGCATGGCTATATTCTCTGGCCCCAAATTCCATCACAACATGGGAACAACTATCTAGGAAATTCATGGCAAAATTTTATCCCATGATTAAAACAGAAAAAATTAAGGATGCCATAAAAACTTTCAGAGGAAAATCTGAAGAGGAATTCTTTCAAACTTGGGAACGATTCCATGACTTGTTGGTCAAATGCCCACACCATGGGCTTGATAAGGCTAATCTGGTCCACTTCTTTTATAAAGGACTACTTCCAGCACATAGAAACATGATTGAGTCCATGCACAAGAGTAGGTTCATGAACCAAACCCCAGATCAAGCCTATGGATTTCATGTTGACTTAGCCGAGAACGCCCAAAATTGGAGTAGCTATGGTGAGGAAGTAAATAGAGATGAGTTCGGGTCTAGAAAATCAGGTAATTATGAAATAAAAGCAGACCCAGATCTCAAAAATGTCATGTCCAATCTGGTGACTGGAGTGAACAATTTGAGTAAAAAGTTTGATGCTTTCACTGTGTCCACTAGTTCAAGTTCATATAAAGAGTCAAATCCCGTCATGAAAGTGAATCACGAGTCATATAGTTTGTGTGTCTTGTGTAACAGTCCGGAGCATCTAGTGGAGTGCTGCCCTAATCTGCCCACCATAAAGACCGAGCAAGCAAATGCTCTAAATTCATATAGTGCCTTTAAGAAGCCCACTCTCAACTCGTTCAGCGCAGTTTACCATCCTGATAATAGGTTCCACCCAAATTTTCATACAAAAAGAACGAACCTATTCAGCATCAAGGTGGTCCACCAGGTTTTCAGAACAACTTTTTCAGGATAGGTCCATCACAAATAAACCAATCTTTGGTTCCATCTGTACCTCCTTATAATGCCCCTATCCCACAGCAACCTTCACCATTAAAAACCATGATGGCTAATATGATGAAACAACAACAAGATTTTATCAAGCAACAATAACAGACCAATACAGCCCAAGCCCAGACTAACCAATTCCATACGCAAGCAATTGCAAAACTTGAGGTTAGTCTAAGCCAAATAGTAAACTCTCTAGGGGATAGGAAGAAAGGTGAACTACCTAGTCAACCAGTGCCAAACCCTAGTAGACAACAAAATCAAGGTCAGAGAGGTCAGTTTCAAATCGATTCTAATGAAAATCCAACCTATGAAGTTCAGACAATTACCACTTTAAGGTCAGGCAAGCAAGTGGACAATAAAGTCCAACTTCATGAACATAAAAAAGAAAATAAAAATGAATCCGATAAGAACCCTATTCAGAAGAGGGGTCAAGAACAGAATAAATCAGAAAAAAAGAAAGAACTCATAAAAACATACAAACCTAAGGTTTTCTTTTTCAGTAGACTTCAAGACTCCAAGAAACAATCTAACTTTCATGAAATAATGGAAATCTTTAAAACTGTTCAAATAAATATACCTTTTTTCGATGCCATACGACAAATTTCTTCCTATACAAAATTTTTGAAAGACCTCATCACGGTCAAAAGAAAAACCAGCATTCCTAGGCAAGCTGTTATGGTTGCACAAGCCTCATCTCTTATTCAATAGCAGATTGCCCCGAAATTCAAAGATCCTGGTTGCCCCACCATTGAAATAAAAATAGGAGAGACGATCATCCAGAGAGCCCTATTAGATTTAGGAGCCAATGTGAACCTACTTTTTTACTATGTGTACCAAAAGTTAGGTTTAGAGGAATTAAAGCCCACAAATATTATCCTTTTCTTAGCAGATAGGACGGTGAAGTACCCCAAGGGGATTGTAGAGGATGTAATAGTGAAGGTAAACGAGTTTTACTATCCTGTGGACTTCGTTATCCTTGAGACCAAACCTGTAATACATCTAGACAGTCACACACCTATAATTTTAGGTAGACCTTTCTTAGCCACAGCAAATGCTGTGATAAATTGTCGAAATGGCATGCTGAAGTTATCTTTTGGTAACATGAAAGTCAAGCTTAATGTCTTCAACATAAGTAAACAACCACCAGGCGATGAAGAAATCAATGAAGTTGACATGATTGAAAGTCTGGTTCAAGAGACTTTCTTACAAACTTATAGTAAGGACCCTTTAGAGGCTTACCTTGCCCATTCCGAGGAAGGGGTCGAACATGCGCTCCCTAACTCTGTTTCCCTTATGAGCATAGATCGTCATCGGCCGACTGTTCTTCCTCGGACTCTTCCAAAACCATTCTTAGATAATGGTTGAAAAAAAAATGAACCTACATTTTGTCTGGCTGAAGATATAAAACTTAGCACTCTTGGAAGGCAACCAATTTTTTGTAAAATTTTACTAACATGCAGGTTTGGATGATTTTGCCCAAATTTTCAATTTACCCACCCACATTAGGTTACTTCTCCTCTGTCCTCTTACTACTTTAAATTTTCTTTAACATTGAGGACAATGTTAGATTTAAATTTAGGGGTATTTTTAAGCATTTGGAATTCTATATAAAAAAAATTTTTAGTTAAAATTTTTGAAAAAAAATAAAAATAAATAAATAATAATAATAATAATAATAATAATAATAATAATAATTCCTGTACAACACACAAGGTATATAAAATCTAAGAGCCCAATGACTAGTCGGAAGTAGTGTAAAGTGAGTTCTTTTTATTAAGTTTCCTTTAGTGAGTTGTAAGCTAATTAGTGCTTTGAATTTCACAACACATCTGGCCTGCATTTCTAAGGTATAGGCTCGACATTGTGTTGAGAATATGGTAGCAACCTCGAATCCTGATGAACCATCTTTTTTTGATTCATACAAAAATAATAATAATAATAATAATAATAATAAAATAAATAAAATAAAAATTTATGGATTTAGTCAGGTACATCGAAAAGGGCTACCTATTGTCATAGGTCAGCGGGCTTGTGATGAGGAACTCGAGCATAGGTCCGTAGGGGAGTCTTGATGTCCGACACCTCATGCCAACTGGTGAGAGAATTGTCGACTAATTGCTCGCTACATGGAGAAATCATCATAGGAATAAAAGTGCACAATATATACATTTTCATGTTTCTTAAAAAAAAATGTATTTTGACCTTAAGAAAGACAATAGTGTGAAAGCCATCGTTGCAAAAATTTGAGTAAACTGAAATATTACAAATAAAGCCCATGAGGTATTAAAGTAAACATCCACAGCTCTCGAAATCCTGCAGATAAGATGATTTTGAATCAGCAAATAGGTCTTGTCCGACCAATTCTTGGAAACTACTAGCATCAGCGATATTTTGGAGATCCGAAACCTTAGCTTGTGCATGATCCAGACTTCACTGAGCACTCAAGTATAAATAAGTCTTACAATTTCCTAATGCAAAACTTAATGACTTCAACTTAAATTGCATACTCACCTAGAATTTGGGCTACTTAGTAATTAAAACCTTGTGTGCTTTTGAAATTCTTATGTACTTGAAATTAGACTTTCATTTCATAAAACAAATTCTATTTTGGGATTGAAGTTTGTGGGTAACTGTTGGAATTTGTATCCTAAATGTCAATTGTTAGCATATTGATGATTGAATTTTATAAATGACTTAACAAATTAATAAAGTGTTATTTGGCATTATTCATCATTTCATCTTCCAATGAACTCTTATATGATGAAGTCCTTAGGACTTATGTTATGATAAAGGAGGATTTATCTTTGAGTCCTAAAACTTGTTCGCGACCAAATGATATGTTGTTACTAGGACGACAGCATTATCAAGATTAGGTCGTTGTATGACATATACGTTGGTTGTCCTCTTAACTAAGGAGTGTGGAGATACTGGTATGCCACACAGGTGAAGTGTAGGAGTACATTTCACTGAACGTGACCAATTCCAGAATGCTCTACTGTCGAGAAATATTTTGAGTGGATATGGGTATAAGTTTGGCCATCTGACCTGAGACCGCAACCTGTGACTAGCAAGCAACTCACTGTACTTTGGTACCGGACTACCTGAATTTCTAATTCAGTGACGGAAGATCACTGGGTGCAGTCAAGTACTTGCATGTCAGTTGTGAGTCAAGATGAAATTGACCCCTTCTGAAAACAGGAGATAATGTCTTGTGATTAATTTAGCAAAACCTTGGCCAGGATAATCCCAGTGAGGAGTCACGGGATAT
Source organism: Phoenix dactylifera (assembly GCF_009389715.1). NCBI lineage: Eukaryota > Viridiplantae > Streptophyta > Magnoliopsida > Arecales > Arecaceae > Phoenix > Phoenix dactylifera. The sequence goes on from NW_024069666.1 coordinate 7,789, forward strand.
CTAAAGTTAATCACATAATAGATATACTAATTATAGGGTTGACAGTGAGCTCTAAGTCATCCTGGCATTAGGAGTCAAAGGGATTGAATTATACAGTAACCATAGTCCAGGGTTTTAGAATATTTGCTTCGCATATATTCAGCCTATCCGGACGTCGGGTACCATTGCTAGATGGTCACGTTGATTAGTGTAGGAAGTCGTTCCTATACTACCGGCCTAGGTTCGAATCTACGAGGTCACACGCATAGAAGATTCCTGATTGATCAAGAAGGCTGATGAATGATTAAGAATCATTCAGGGGTAATTTGGTCAATTTGATTGGCAAATTATCTTATAAATAATTAAAGTAATTATTGGAGGATTAATTAGTAATTAAATTATCAATAAACTCAATTTGATTGGGTAATTGTGCTAAGGATGAGCCAAATTGAATTGGATTCAACTTTGGGCTCAATCAGGGTTTTGACCTGATTGGATCAGGTCAGAACCAAAAGGACTTAAGCTGATCAAATTAATTTTAAATTAATTTATTCTTAATTGGAGATTGACCTAATTGGATTAGGTCCAACACAAAGTAATTAATTCAATTTGATTGAGTTTGGATGAGCCAAAAATTGAATTGGATTCAATTTGAGCTCAATCAGGATCTGACCTGATTAGATTGGGTTCAACCAAATTGCTTTGTTTTAATCCAGGTTTGACCAAATTTGATTTGGTGCAACCCAAGAGGATTAGGCTCAGATGATGTGGCAATTAGTGGTGACATGGAATTGGATTTCATGAATTTTAAATAAACCAAAATTATTGCATGGCGCATGAACCCATTGCTTGACACATGGCGACATTGTTTGTTGTTTGAATTTGAATTCAAACATTAAGCAATATATTAAATGATTTCATACATCAAATAACTTTTCTAGCTGGCGTGTGAACCACTGAATCATTTAAATTCAAATTTCAAATGAAATATATGCGACAAGAGGAAGGAAAATTCTGCTGCATGGATTTCAAATTCCTCCCCTCTTGCACATGTGTTTAAAATTTGAATTTAAATCAGATTTGGTTGAGATCTGATTTGGGTTGTTCCTATTTCTTTGCATGTGCCAACTAAAGGAGATTTTTTGAAAATAAATTTTGAATTTTGAATGAAAATTCGGAGGCCATTAAAAGGGGTGAAACATGGGCACCAAAAATACATCCATTGCAGCCTTCTTCCTCACACGCCTCCTCCTCCTCTTCTTCTCCATTTTAGATAGGATTTTCAGGGTGAATATCTGAAAGATTCAAGATCAGATCTGAGTCCTATACTTTCCTTACAAACCTCATCTCCATCTGCTTCAACACGATTGATCAAGAGTTGATTGAATCCCGGCGAGCAAATTTCAGCTTTCAAGTATTCTGCAGCTGCTAGCACTGTTGCGGAAGAAGATCCTTCAGGGCTTCGCGTGTACTTCTCATAGAGGCCATTCGTGTGCGTGGCTGTGAAGTCAAGGATCAGATCCACAACTTTCATCCATCATAAAAGATATTAATCTAGCATTAATCATTTATTATGGTGTCAAGGTCTAGGTCCGATTCTCCGAGGTTTTACCCTCTTTTGGGGCTCCTCACGAAGATATCTCTAGAATCCATTCGATGGATATTCGAAGATTAATTGGAATAGAGTTCTTAAGTTTCAGATCTGATAGTTAATCATGTATAAAAGTTTTAGCATAATTGTTTAAACGATTCCGGCATAATCCTATGTGTTCTTAATGTGCTGATTTCTAGATTTGATCTTGTAAGCATGCATGAATTAAATTATTTGATTTATTTTTTTGCTGCATTTTTGAAACTTAAAAAGAACTACGTGTGGCTTGATCCCCCTTGTGAAGGGGTATGTAGGCAACCCGATCAGGTTCAGCCATGGTTTTCAAAAAAAAAAAAATTCAGCATGCTAAACACCGAAGAACATAGGATTCACTTTCAGTAGTATCAGAGCCAGGTTCATGTTTAAACTTTTATGTTTTAATTTTTGCAATTAAATCTGAAATCATGAGCATGCTTAGATTAGATCTAAAGTATTTTTTATGATTGATTTAATTGCTGATTATGCATGATTAACTAGATCTAAAATTTTGAATGCATATGATGCATGTTTGTGTTAAGATTTGTAACATAAATAAATCTAAAATCATAATATTGTTTAGATTAGATCTAAATAAAGTTTATGATTCATATAATCTCTAATTTTAATGAACAAATTAGATCTAAAAATAAAAGTGAAAAAAAATAAATACATAAGATGTATGTTGTTTGAATTAATTCATGTTGTTATGTATATGTGATGCTTGAACATAAAACATAATGACTTAAACATGAATTAAATCTGATTACATGTGATTAATTACAAAAACTCCAATCTGAAAATATGTTTTAAGAACTGAAAAATTGTAATTAATATGTAATTAAAAAGAAATATGCAATGATCAAAAGTTTCATAAGTCTAAACTTAATTGAGAATTAAGTGTTATGAAATAGAATTGTAACTCAATTAATTGACATTGCATAATTCTTTGGGCATATGGGTTAGCTTGAATCAAGTTTCTAGGATTGGGTTAGACCTAAGGTTAGAATCATACATGGACAAATAGAATTAATTGATCAAATCTAATTAAGTAGTAACTAGATTAGGTCAAGAAAATTCTAGGTCAATTTATAATAGTTGTAGATGGATCAAGTCCATATCTTTGATTAGACCAAGATGGAACTTGATTTAGGCTCAGAGGTGTAGCTCGAGTCATTTGAGTAATCAAATCAAAATTGATTAACCAGTCGGTGTCTAAGGTAAGTTTGACAGTTTTGACCGGTGGTTTTTAATTGGGAGCTACTCGCTCTGATTCGTCTTTGTCGAGTTAATGGCATATCCCTTCCACCGATCTCACTTACCTGGCCGATATGGTCAATCACATTTTGATTAGATCACTTAATGATTCGAGTTAGCCCATGCCTATAAGGAAAATCAGTTTGACTGATTTAGGTGCCTTCTTAACCGGTTTGAGTCTAATCTGATTTGGTGAAGTCAGTGGGAGAAATTAGACTAACCGGATCTTCTCATCTATCCTAATTATGAAATCCTCTAAAAATTATTAGGTCCTTAAAATGAAATGGTTATGGGGATAACTAGGTCATAGCCTCCCATTAAGTTGGGTGATAATGGGTCCAATGTTTTGATAATTATTGGAGGCACGACACGTCTGGTACTTATCAAACATTGAAATTGTCATTCAATATATGATGAGTTAAGTGTACCTTCAATAGGCGGTCAGGTGAGTCGAGCGATACTCGGGCTTGGTCATCTATTAGTTGATTAGACTTAACCCTATCATTTATGTTAGATGTATGCCCTAGAAGCCAATCTGGCGGACACATTATTAATTCTAGGACATAAATTTGTACTTGACTTTATTATTATTGAATAATAAATGGGCATCTTTTTCATTCATATTGTTTATGTGTCTATGAATCGTCCAAGGAATTAATAAGATGATGATACATATTCTCAAGAGTTGAGAATTTGAGCCATGTATCATTGGTGATTAATTTCTAAATGCTCCTGATCAATGGATCATCACGAGGACGGTGATCGATCCGATCAGTGCACAGATCACTATTCTTCTGGATGGACGAGACTCGAGTCCACAGTGTAGGGACACTGAAGTGATAGTGCAGGTGCTTGTTAGAGAACAAGGGTACTGAGCGTGACCAAGACAAGAAGTCACTTGGATGTCTATCCACTCGTCAGTGACTTGCTTGATGTTGCAGTAGTATGACTGGTCCTTTGACCTGCGGTGCTTCGGCTACTCACAGTGAGGTTATTGTAGTTTGACTACACGTATACATGGTCTCTAGCCATATGGGTCCTTGTAGTGTAGATTGGCTGCAGTAAGTTCACTGTAGGAGTAGGGTATGCACTTACATGGAATCTATCGACCTTGATAGAAGAGGAGTGATCCTATGTGATTTATTAGACTGAGTTCTAAGACCTTGGCCAGGGCAGTAATATAAAGTGGAGAAAGAGTTTTTCACTATCGAACTCAAGTCGAATAAATCTAGACATATGACAGACAACGGGATTTGACGAGTTATCCATGACCTCCGGTCTGTAGGGATCCACGATAGAAGGACTGTATCATACGATAACTGCACCTAGAGGTTCATCATTCTATTCTGCTGGGTGGCCACTACATACTGCTAGGTGTCACTGGTGGATGGTGAGACTCACAGGGATCATCTTGATGGTCGATAAACCCTGATGAGTTGAGTTGAAATTGTTTCAACCCATTGAAAGGAGTTTTCAATGATATTATGATAGAGATCGCAATATATCTCACTACCAGTCAGAATAGAACCTATGGGGTCACACACATTAGAGGTATTGACCGATCCGATGGTTGAATGTGATTAGGAATCACAAATAATCAATTAGATTGATAAATGGATAACCCGCTAAGAGTTAGTGGTTGGAAGAAGGAACAATTGCAATCGAATTGTAATTTAATTTAATTAATTAAATTTAATTAATTGGACTTGATCACGAGTCCTACTTGGAGTAGGATCCTTGGAGTCCTAATTGGATTAGGATTTCAAATTAAATTAGAATCCTATTTGGAATAGGATTTTTAAAGTCCTAATTGTCTTAGGGCTGAAATTTAATAAGTCCTAATTAGATTAGGATTATTTTAAGTCCTAATTAATTTTAAATTTAATTTAATTAATTTCATGACTCCTAATTAGATTAGGATTGAAGAGTTCAATAGAGTCATGGCTCAATTAAATTCTAATTGGATTAGGAATTGGAGGAAATTGAAATGGGTTCATAAAAATCCTATTTTGACTAGGATTGGACTCATAAAATGAACCCAAACCATCTTGCCACTTGATTAAATGGTTAATAAAATGGGATATGAGGGAGGGGCCCACGCCCCTCCCCTTGGGAAGTGCATGGAAGAAAAAGGAGGGGCGTAAGCCCCTCCTTGCTGCCGAATTGGGGAGATAAGGGTGAGCTCCTAAAAATAAGGAGCTCATCCTTATCTCATGGAGAAATAAAAGGAGGAGGGGTTCGGCCCCTCCTCTAATCCCTCTTTTGGTGTTCACGGCAGCAAATAGGACCCCCTTCCTCCTCCTTTCATCTGCAAGCAAGAGAAGAGGAAGAAGAATCCTTGGTGGCTCTCCTCCTTCTTCATTCTTGGTGCCAACAAAAGAAAAGGGAAAAAGGCTGAAAGTGTTTTGTTCTTGTTCCCTTTGATCCGTCTTTCTTCCTCCTCCTCCCTAAGCATTCAAGAGTTGATTGAAAGGGAGGACTTCAGCCATCAAAAGCCATCTCTGCAAGGGAGCTAGCACCCCGGGGAGATACGTAGGCTTCGATCGAATCATTACCTCGTGTGGATACCCGTAGAGGCCGGACGCGCGTGCGGCTTCCATCGAACCTTCTACAAATCCACGTAAATCAGATTTGCGGAGACCATCTACCCGCACAAGGTGAAGATCTGATCTTCTTAATAATTTTAAAATGGTTTAAAATAATTTAATTCTAATCTATCTACAAACGAATGGTTTTAAAATACGTTCATGCGATGAACGGATCCCGCATAGTTTTTCCGCTGCAATCTGAAAATTATTCAAAATTTTCATGGCATATGTGGGACGCTAACAGTGGTATCAGAGCCATGGTTATGTAGATTAAGATTAGAATTAAATTTTTCAAGGCATTTTAGATCTGAATTTTAAGGAATTATGCTTGCTGAAAATTAAGTATGCAGAATTTTCAGCTTGCTGTTTTTTCTGCATACTAATTAATGGATGCTTAGATTAATGATTCTAATGCATTAATAATGTGATTACAAATGTTTAGAATCAAATCATGCATGATCAGCAAGTCATGAGATGATATAATCAGTTAAATTACAGATCTGAAAATATTTTTTTATGCATGTGATGCGTATGGTGATGATCATGGATGGACCCTTTGAATGTGCTGAAATGTTCTGTGATGTTCTGTGATGTTCTGTGATGCATGTAATTTTAATTTTCAGATGCCTGCGTGCATCTTAAATTCATGTATTAGAGACCTGCGTGTCTCAATGAAAAGGGTTGTAATTTTATTTTTATTTTTATTTAATTTTTAAAGCAATCTAGGATGTAAACTGTGATGTGTGTTGCACGTCGATGGTTGATCGATATGTACATCAACAAGCTCAACATGCGCGGATCAAGATCAAGGGTTGATTGAAGATGGATCAAGGAGTTGATCACAATTGGACCTAGAGGATCAAGATCGAGTCAAGAGTTGAAGACGATCAAACCAATTGACGTGCATGTGCTTGTAAAATGACCCCATCTTGGATCCATGATCATCACCATTTAATTTTATTTTTGATAAATGCCTGGATGTTTAATGCTTATTGTGGAGTGATCGATTAAAACCCCGTTTGATTTTGATGAGCTCAAAGCATTTGAGTATATCTTGTGATTACTAATGAATTCAATTGAGTGTTTCAGTGAAAATCCTGTCCAAGTGTCTCTAGACTTGGTTCATAGCATTTTGGATAAGTTAAGAAGTCTGCATGAACCAATGTCTGAGATACGAGTCGACTCCCGAGTTTCACGAGTCGACTCCAAGCGTATCAAGGTCACTGGCACGAGCTCGAGTCGACTCCTGATCAGTACGAGTCGACTCCGACTGAAAACAGACAGAAGGACAGAAGAGCAGTTTTTCAGGTCTGAGATTCGAGTCGACTCCAGTGGAATGCGAGTCGACTCCCAGCGGTACACACAGAAAAAGTCAGAGAGCGTTTTATAGACTCTGAGATTCGAGTCGACTCCAGTGGAACGCGAGTCGACTACCAGCGGTACACAAAGAAAAAGTCAGAGAGCGTTTTATGGACTCTGAGATTCGAGTCGACTCCCGCAGTACGCGAGTCGACTCCGAGACTGTGCGACCATCGACAGACAGAAGACCATGTTACTGCCTCTGAGATTCGAGTCGACTCCCAGACAGCTCGAGTCGACTCCAAGACAAGCTTCACGTCAAAAGGCAGAAGACCAACTTTCGGAAACTGAGAGCCGAGTCGACTCCAAGGAAGTTCGAGTCGACTCCAAGACTGGATGAGCCAAAAGACAGAGAATCGGGAGTTCGGGCTCTGAGATTCGAGTCGACTCCCAGGACAGTCGAGTCGACTCGAGTGGACAAAATTCAAATTTGGATCCACGGACTACAGAGGATGAGCCGACTCCAAAATTGCCAGGTCAGCGCCAGAAGTTGGCGAGTCGACTCCGGGTCAAGACGAGTCGACTCCCAGTCAAGACGGCAACTTTAATTCAAACTGGGAACAGTTGCCGAGTCGACTCCGGAAAAGCTCGAGTCGACTCCTGCTACAGCCGAGTCGACTCCTGATCGCGCGAGTCGACTCCAACCCACCAACGGTCACATTGTCAGGCTGCGCAGAGTGTGCAGAACGGCCAGAAAAAGCAGAGTAACGGCTAGTTTCCGTGAGGGTTGGCTTAAATAGCCACAGAAGACTGTAGCAAGGTAGAGAACACACATTCCACTCCTAGCATTCAAGTCTTCAAGCTCTCTAAGTGCTCTTCAACGAGAAAAAGGGAAGATCTGCATTTACTGCTCCACCAACATCTTCAGCATTCAAAGCTTCCTCCTCCTGCTTTCAAGTCGATCACTCTTTCAAGAGGAGACCGGAGTTCCAGAAGCCACACCTCTTCACCATCTTAAAAGCGTTTGAGGGCTTCTAACTCCTTTACGATTATATTGTTTTAAATCTGCTTTTTGAGAAGCTATTTTCTGTTTTCTTCTATCTCGTGTATTTACTTGATTCAATCGGGGGATTGAATCAAGGGGATTAAGGTTGGTTGGTGAGCCGGTTTAAAACCAACGAGTGTAAGGGTTTGATTGTGAGCCCGGAAAAACAATCGGGGTTGGTTCTAGTCGGTGAGCCTGGGAAAACCGACCGAGTTCGTTGTGAGCTCGTAAAACAACAAGTTCGGTTGTGAGCTTGCAAAACAACCGGCTGTAATCCAAGGGGGTTATAGTGAAATTCCCAAGTGAGACTTGGGGAGTGGACGTAGGAGCAAGGGTTAGCTCCGAACCACTATAAAACTTTGTGTTTGTAGTGCATTGTCTCTCATCTTCTTCCCCACACATTACTCACAGCACTTAGCTTTAATTAAATAACTGGCTATAGTATTTAGTTAATCATCCACAAAGTTTTAATTAGCTAAGTTAATTTAAAAACCCAATTCACCCCCCCCCCCTCTTGGGTTGTCTATCTGGGCAACAAGTGGTATCAGAGCCAAAAACTCTTCCACTCAAGAGTTAAAAGATCAAAATGACAACCCCATTTGGATCTTCTCACATTGAGGGTCAGTCCACCCAAAGACCTCCTTTCTTCAATGGATCCGACTACTCATACTGGAAGGCTAGGATGAGAATATTCATCCAAGCCCAAGACTATGAGATGTGGACCATTGTAGTGAATGGCCCATACATCCCATCCACATATGTAGAGGGTGTTAAGGTACCCAAACTAGAAACGGATTGGGATGAACATGACATGAGGAAGGCACAACTAAACTCTAAAGCAATGAATGTGTTTTATTGTGCCTTAGACCGTAATGAATTCAATAGAGTTTCAACTTGTAATTCTGCAAAAGAAATTTGGGACAGACTTGAAGTGACCCATGAGGGCACGAATCAAGTCAAGGAATCCAAAATAAACATCTTGGTTCATAAATATGAACTATTTAAAATGGATTCAAATGAAACAATCACAAGCATGTTCACTAGGTTTACTGATATTGTCAATGGCCTAAAAAGCCTTGGCAAGAACTATACTAACAGTGAACTTGTCAGGAAAATCCTTCGGTGTCTACCAAGGTCGTGGGAAGCCAACGTGACGGCGATCCAAGAAGCTAAAGACTTGAACAAGCTTCAACTTGAAGAGCTCCTTGGATCCCTGATGACGCATGAGCTTACCATGAAACAACACAACGAGGAAGAGTCCTCCCATAAGAAAAAGGTAATAGCTTTAAAATCTACTTCTTCTAACAAGGACCTGTCTTGCAGCAGCAGCAGTGAAGAGGAAGAAGATGAGGAAGATGGTGGTGAGGCACTTCTTGTGCGCAAGTTCAAGAAGTTTATCAACCACAAGAAGACGTATCATCAAAGGAGAGGTCCCTCAAATTCCTACCGCAGAGACAAAGGTAAGGAAAGGGAAAATGAGGGGATTGGGTGTTACGAGTGCAAGAAGCCGGGACACATAAGAGCAGAGTGCCCCTTACTGAAGAAGGAGAGTAAGTACAAGAAGAAGAAGGCACTTGTCACCACCCTATCGGACTCCGACGCATCATCTTCATCATCGGATGAAGAACAAGAAGAGAAGGCCAATTTCTGTTTCATGGCCAACGAAAATGAGGTAATTTCCGATACGCATTTTGATTTTACATTTGATGAACTTTATGATGCGTTTAATGAATTAATGATTGAGTATAAGAATATAAATGTTAAAAACAGAGAACTAAAAGTAACTAACCAAAGTTATATTCATAAGCATGATTCATTAATTAAGGATAAAGATAATCTCACCAAAGAAAATCTAGAACTTAAGACAAGCAACCAACTCCTAATTAAGAAGACTAACACCTTAACGAAAGATATTGAGAAACTAACAAAGAAATTTTCAGATCTCAAAAACCATAAACAAGTCTTAAACAAGGATCTAACTAAAGAGCTAAATGATCTAAAAACCAAAAATCAGACATTAACTAAAGAACTAAACAAATACAAACCCTTAGTTGAAAAATTCACATATAGTTCTGAAAAGTTAAACATGATACTTAATAATCAACGAGCCGTATTTAATAAAGCGGGTTTAGGGTATAAACCAAGGAATAAGCAAAAACTTCTTAGTAACTTCTTTGTTAAAGCTGGGGAAACTAAAATTAAGAAAATAACTTGCTTTTGTTGTGGAATAGTAGGACATAAAGCAAATGCATGTAATTTTAGGAAAAGTAAAACTAAAAGAAAAAATAAAAGGGTATGGGTTCCAAAAGGAACCAACTTGACTAACCATGAAGGACCCAAGAAAACTTGGGTACCTAAGATGACATGATTTGCTTGTGTAGGAGTGTCTTGCAGCCAAGGTCAACAAAAACTGCTGGTACTTGGATAGTGGCTGTTCAAGGCACATGACGGGTGATAAAGATCAATTTTTCACCCTTGAAGCTAAGAAGGGAGGTGCTGTGACTTTTGGAGACAACAACCAAGGTCACATCATTGGTATTGGTAAAGTTCAAATCACCCCTTCTACCTTTATAGATAATGTTAGATATGTTGATGGTCTTAAGCATAACTTGTTAAGCATTAGTCAATTATGTGATAAAGGATATGATGTTATGTTTAAACCATCACTATGTATTATAACAAATCCTAATGATAATAGTTTAGTTTTTAAAGGGATGAGACGTGGAAATGTATATGTGGTAGATCTAGAAGACCTTACAAAACATAACCAATGTTTAGTTGTTAATGAAACTAAAGAAAATGATGCTAGTTGGTTATGGCACCGTAAGTTAGGTCATGCAAGCATGGACACAATAACTAAACTAGTTAAAAGAGACTCCGTGATAGGTTTGCCAAAATTAAAATTTGAAAAGAACAAAATATGTGAAGCATGTCAATTTGGCAAACAATCTAGAAACTCTTTTAAATCCATAAAATGTGTCTCTACTTCTAGGCCTCTAGAATTACTACACATGGACCTATTTGGTCCAACTAGAACAACAAGCCTAGGTGGAAATAAATATGGTCTAGTTATAGTAGATGATTACTCTAGGTACACATGGGTCATGTTTCTAGCGCATAAGGATCAAGCATTTTCTATGTTTAAGAAGTTCCATAAGGAAGTAACAAATGCTAGAGAGTCCTCAGTTATAGCTATTAGAAGTGACCATGGTACCGAATTCGAAAATCAATTATTTGATGAATTTTGTAGTAAAAAGGGGATAACCCATAATTTCTCAGCACCTAGGACACCACAACAAAATGGAGTTGTGGAAAAGAAAAATAGAACCCTAGAGGAAATGGCTAGAACGATGTTATGTGAAAGTAACCTCCCTAAGTACTTTTGGGGAGAAGCCATTAATACTTCTTGTGATGTATTAAATAGAGTTCTATTAAGACCCATCATAAAGAAAACACCATATGAACTGTGGAAAAACAGAAAACCAAAGGTTAACTATTTTCATGTTTTCGGATGTAGGTGTTTTGTACATAATAATGGGAAAGATAATCTAGGGAAATTTGATCCAAAATCTGATGAAGGAATATTCCTAGGTTATTCTACAACTACTAAAGCCTATAGAATCTTTAATAAAAGAACCCTAGTTATAGAAGAATCTATACATGTTGTTTTTGATGACTCTAGTGACATCTCATCTAGTAAGAAGGTTAATTTTGATGATGATATTGAAATACTTGAAGAAAAGATAGATGAGATGGGATTACAAGATGATAATCAAAAGTTGATTGAAGGAGAATCATCAAACCAAGAGCCTATAGTGGATCATGGGCTAACTAAAGCTTGGAGGTATGCTCATGGGCATCCTAAGGAACTAATTCTAGATGATCCATCCCAACCCGTTAGGACTAGAGCATCCCTTAGAAATTTGAATAACCATCTAGCTTTTGTTTCACACTTTGAGCCCAAACATATAGAAGAAGCCGAAAATGATGTAAATTGGATAAATGCAATGCAAGAAGAACTAAACCAATTTACTAGAAACAAAGTGTGGGATCTAGTAGAGAGACCTTCTGAATATCCAATTATAGGTACAAAATGGATATATAAAAATAAGCTAGATGAAAATGGAATTGTTATAAGGAATAAGGCTAGACTAGTAGCAAAGGGTTATAATCAAGAAGAAGGTATAGACTTTGATGAAACCTTTGCTCCCGTAGCTAGACTTGAGGCTATTAGACTATTATTAGCATATGCATGCTCTAAGGACTTCAAGCTATATCAAATGGATGTAAAAAGTGCTTTTCTAAATGGGTTTATTAATGAGGAGGTATATGTGGAACAACCTCCTGGTTTTGAAAATCATCAATACCCCAATCATGTGTATAAACTGAACAAAGCACTTTATGGACTAAAACAAGCACCTAGAGCATGGTATGAGAGACTTAGTAAATTTCTATTAGAACATGAATTCTCTAGGAGAAATGTAGATACAACATTATTTCTGAAAAAGAAAAATAAGGATATGTTATTAGTACAGATTTATGTTGATGATATCATTTTCGGTGCTACTAACAATCGCCTCTGCGAGGAATTTGCTGATTTGATGCAGAGTGAGTTTGAGATGAGCATGATGGGAGAGCTGAACTACTTCCTCGGGCTTCAAATCAATCAATCTGAAGGAGGCATCTTCATCAATCAAGCCAAATATATCAAGGAGATGCTCAAGAAGTTTGATATGGAGGGAAACAAGTCAATCAGCACCCCCATGAGCTCATCATGTAAGTTAGACCAAGATGAATCAGGTAAATCTGTAGATCAAAAACTTTATAGAGGTATGATAGGTTCTTTACTGTATCTTACTGCAAGTAGGCCTGATATTATGTTTAGTGTGTGCATGTGTGCTAGATATCAGGCTAATCCTAAAGAATCACACCTAGCTGCAGTTAAGAGAATCTTTAAATACTTAATAGGAACTAAGAACATAGGGCTGTGGTACTCTAAAGAATCTAGCCTAAACTTAATAGGGTATACAGATTCAGACTTCGCTGGATGTAAGCTTGATAGAAAAAGTACCAGCGGGTCTTGTCAATTTCTAGGAGAAAACCTAATCTCATGGTTTAGCAAGAAACAAAACTCGGTTGCATTATCCACTGCAGAAGCTGAATATGTTGCAGCCGGGAGTTGTTGTGCTCAAATCTTGTGGATTAAACAACAATTAGAAGATTATGGCATTAAACAAGATAAAATCCCCATTAATTGTGATAATACAAGTGCCATAAACCTAACTAAAAATCCAATTCAACACTCAAGAACTAAACACATTGAGATAAGACATCACTTCATAAGAGATCATATATTGAATGGTGATGTGACTCTCCAATTTGTTTGTACTGATAATCAATTAGCAGATATTTTCACAAAACCCCTAAGTGAAGAGAGGTTCAGTGTACTTAGGAGGGGATTAGGAGTGATTGACCCATCCTAGTGGGAGTTTCCACTAGATTAATTGATTTTGATGGTTAAAATGAGGTTAAAATAGAGTTTCTATTCAATGATCATCAAATCAGATCCCAACTAGGTGATTTTCCCTCATTTGGCACGGTTATAGCATGATTTTTAAGTGCGTGCCAAGGTTAGAGACGACTCGAGTAAATTTCAGAGCCGGCTCCTAAGGGGGAGTCGACTCGCGCATTTTCTGGAGTCGACTCGAGGTCGAGTCGACTCGCGACTCAGGAGAGTCGACTCGCAGTCGGGATCCGACTTTTTAACCCTAGGTTTGTCGTTTCGCAAACACTTTTTCTCAAGCCGCCACTGTTCACAAAGCCCTAGAGCCGACTCCTAGGTCATCCTCGATCGTCTCCAAGCCCTTTTCCCGTCGATTCTTCGCCGGACATTGAGTTTCCGTCCGTTCCTAGGTCTTTTCAGGTCAGTCCCGAGCTTCCTCTATCGATCCTTCTTCGTTCTCTAGGTTTTCATCTCGTTTAGGTCAAGATGCCTCGCAAGGGAGTTGTTAGAAAGAGGTCCCGTCCCGTGGCCGGTCCCGAGCGGCGCTCCAAGGCGCGGCACGATCCCGCGAGGCAACCTCCTCCGGATCGTTCCCCGTCTAGGGTGGTTCATGTTAGGCCGTTGGCCGGGAAGGCCGTCACCTCCGGGAGGTATGTCACTTTCGACTATCTCTCCCGGGAAGGATTCACCATAGGCGATAGGCTTAGAGCCCAGGGTCTAGAGTACTTCCTCACCTTGGACCTTCCCACCTATCCTGGCCTAGTTCAAGAGTTCTACAGTACCGTCCATCGGGGAGATGGAGGTATTGAGGGCACGGTATTAGGTGTCCCATTGCGTGTCACAGAGGACCTCATTGCCCATATCCTCCACCTTCCATTAGTAGGGGTGGCTCCTGCACATCCTGAGGATAGATTTGAGGCCCTTACGATCGTCTTAGGGCATCCACCTCAGTCTCCCCTAGATGAGGTATCTGCTAGCTCACTTCCTATTGAAGTGAGAATCCTTTTGAGCATTTTGTCCAGGTCCATCTTCCCTAAGACAGGGAGATTTGATTTTGTGAATGAGAGGGACCTAGCTATTATGTCTTACATTCTTCAGGACACCCCGGTCAACTTCTCCAAGCTCATTTATAGGTATATGTGTGAGCCCCTGGATAGACCTAGGCTCTCCCTCCCATACGGAATGATATTCACTCTTCTCTTTAGGCAGTACGAAATTTCCATTCCTGAGAAGGAACCCTCTCATGCCTTGCGATGGACTGATCGCTTGGGTACGGGGACCATGCACAGGATGGGATTTCGGAAGAGAGAAGGGATCTGGGTTAGGAAGTCCACTCTCACCGCTCAGACCACCAGACCATCACCCAGTCCTGAGCCAGATTCTGACTACCCAGAGTTCCCAGACCATCCAGACCTTCCATCCACTCCTCCTGCTCCTACCACCTCTGCCGGACCTTCCTCCTCAGCTCCACCATCTATGGAGGTCCGTATTGATCCAGAGCAGCTCCGGGAGCTGCGGCAGGAGATCGTCCGAGATTTGAGGGACGAGCTGCTCCGGGAGCTCCGAGGTTCCGTGCCAGCTCCCACTCCTGCACCCACTCCATCCTCAGCATTGGTCCCATCCTTGACAGCCGTGACAGACATGACGACTGAGGTGCGGCAGGAGATCTACAACATTAGGACCCTGGTGCAGGCCCAGTTCCACAGCATGAGCGAGGTCACGAGCACCATGAGGAGGATGCGGGATGACATCCACCGTGACATGCACACCACCACCGAGGGGGCCGAGCGCTTGTCGAATGTGCTCATCGACAAGCTGGACGCACTTCAGACCTCGGTGACTGGGCTTCAGACGTCGGTGACTGAGCTCTCCACTACACATAGCAGAGCCACCACGTCTATTATCACGCAGCTGGGCCATGTTACAGAGGCAGTCGCCCTCCTCATGGAGCAGAGCCGATTGAGAAGAGGAGTCACATCCTCGAGAGGAGGAGCTACATCCTCCAGAGGAGGAGATGTATCCTCGAGAGGGGGAGCTACATCCTCCAGAGGAGGAGATGTATCCTCGAGAGGGGGAGCCACATCCTCGAGGAGGTCATAGATGATTTTGAGTTGTGTTTTGTCTTCTTTTGTATTGTTCTTGCTTTACCTATTGTATGCTCAAATGTATTCACCTTCATATCAATACAATGAGTAGACATCTTATCTTCATTTCTGTGCCATTTGATGATTGACTGTGCCATTTGTGCCATTGATTGTGTGTGATTACCTCCTTTTTGGTATGATGACAAAAAGGGGGAGAAATGTGTAAGTATAAAATATGTAAAAGGGGAGAAATATTAAAAAATATGTAAAAGAAATCAATGGAAATAAATAAAACGATAAACTCTTAAAAACACACATAAATTTGTTCTAAGTGGATTCGGTACCTCGAGGCTCATTATCTCTCTTTTGGGGCTCCTAATGGAGTAATCTCCAGAATCTATTCAAGGGATATTCGGAGATTAGCTGAATCCTACTCAAGAACAAATTGACAGATTTTTCCTCTAAAAACAAAAATTTTAGTTCAAAAATTTCAAAGCATTAAAAGGAAATTCAGAAAATCAAAACATAGTTGAATGCATATGTTGAGGGGGAGAATCTGAATTTTAATCAAGCTAAATCATTAATGTCATATAAGCCAAACAATTGATTGCAGAATATGAAGGCTTATATAATTTCAAATGAAAGGGGGAACTTTAACTCCGAAATTTAATGTTTCACTCCTTTCAAACTTGGATAAATTAAATTATCAGACATTTGAATTCATTTATGGAGTTTATTTCATTATTTACTGAGCAACTCATTTTACATATACTCAAAGTTTTGTCATCATCAAAAAGGGAGAGATTGTGGAGTGATCGATTAAAACCCCGTTTGATTTTGATGAGCTCAAAGTATTTGAGTATATCTTGTGATTACTAATGAATTCAATTGAGTGTTTCAGTGAAAATCCTGTCCAAGTGTCTCTAGACTTGGTTCATAGCATTTTGGATAAGTTAAGAAGTCTGCATGAACCAATGTCTGAGATACGAGTCGACTCCCGAGTTTCACGAGTCGACTCCAAGCGTATCAAGGTCACTGGCACGAGCTCGAGTCGACTCCTGATCAGTACGAGTCGACTCCGACTGAAAACAGACAGAAGGACAGAAGAGCAGTTTTTCAGGTCTGAGATTCGAGTCGACTCCAGTGGAACGCGAGTCGACTCCCAGCGGTACACACAGAAAAAGTCAGAGAGCGTTTTATGGACTCTGAGATTCGAGTCGACTCCAGTGGAACGCGAGTCGACTCCCAACGGTACACAAAGAAAAAGTCAGAGAGCGTTTTATGGACTCTGAGATTCGAGTCGACTCCCGCAGTACGCGAGTCGACTCCGAGACTGTGCGACCATCGACAGACAGATGACCATGTTACTGCCTCTGAGATTCGAGTCGACTCCCAGACAGCTCGAGTCGACTCCAAGACAAGCTTCACGTCAAAAGGCAGAAGACCAACTTTCGGAAACTGAGAGCCGAGTCGACTCCAAGGAAGTTCGAGTCGACTCCAAGACTGGATGAGCCAAAAGACAGAGAATCGGGAGTTCGGGCTCTGAGATTCGAGTCGACTCCCAGGACAGTCGAGTCGACTCGAGTGGACAAAATTCAAATTTGGATCCACGGACTACAGAGGATGAGCCGACTCCAAAATTGCCAGGTCAGTGCCAGAAGTTGGCGAGTCGACTCCGGGTCAAGACGAGTCGACTCCCAGTCAAGACGGCAACTTTAATTCAAACTGGGAACAGTTGCCGAGTCGACTCCGGAAAAGCTCGAGTCGACTCCTGCTACAGCCGAGTCGACTCCTGATCGCGCGAGTCGACTCCAACCCACCAACGGTCACATTGTCAGGCTGCGCAGAGTGTGCAGAACGGCCAGAAAAAGCAGAGTAACGACTAGTTTCCGTGGGGGTTGGCTTAAATAGCCACAGAAGACTGTAGCAAGGTAGAGAACACACATTCCACTCCTAGCATTCAAGTCTTCAAGCTCTCTAAGTGCTCTTCAATGAGAAAAAGGGAAGATCTGCATTTACTGCTCCACCAACATCTTTCCAGCATTCAAAGCTTCCTCCTCCTGCTTTCAAGTCGATCACTCTTTCAAGAGGAGACCGGAGTTCCAGAAGCCACACCTCTTCACCATCTTAAAAGCGTTTGAGGGCTTCTAACTCCTTTACGATTATATTGTTTTAAATCTGCTTTTTGAGAAGCTATTTTCTGTTTTCTTCTATCTCGTGTATTTACTTGATTCAATCAGGAGATTGAATCAAGGGGATTAAGGTTGGTTGGTGAGCCGGTTTAAAACCAACGAGTGTAAGGGTTTGATTGTGAGCCCGGGAAAACAATCGGGGTTGGTTCTAGTCGGTGAGCCTGGCCGACCGAGTTCGTTGTGAGCTCGTAAAACAACAAGTTCGGTTGTGAGCTTGCAAAACAACCGGCTGTAATCCAAGGGGGTTATAGTGAAATTTCCAAGTGAGACTTGGGGAGTGGACGTAGGAGCAAGGGTTAGCTCCGAACCACTATAAAACTTTGTGTTTGTAGTGCATTGTCTCTCATCTTCTTCCCCACACATTACTCACAGCACTTAGCTTTAATTAAATAACTGGCTATAGTATTTAGTTAATCATCCACAAAGTTTTAATTAGCTAAGTTAATTTAAAAACCCAATTCACCCCCCCCCCCTCTTGGGTTGTCTATCTGGGCAACACTTATGTCTATGCTGGTAGACTTATATTTGCATGAGATGTGAATACGCGATCGAGTGAGACCTAAATCGAAACCTCCCTAATCAGTCGAGGGTGAACCAACATGAGTTAGTCATATTAGATTAATTGATCTAATTGGTGTCTAGGCAAGCCTATAAGGTGGTTACTTAATTAGGACCTTACTCTTTGAGTAAAGGGAGCCTCCCACCTGCTTACCTGGCCAATTGTTCGATTACCTCTTATGAAGAACTCAAGTTGCAAACACTAAGACTTGATTATGCAATATTAAGTCCATAGGTCTTCCACCGTAGTAGAGCTGCTAAGATCTTTTCGGTGTTGATTTGTCTCGGCTGGACACAGTGGGCAAGTTGCATCGGGGGACTGGACCTCTCTATTAGACATGAGATGTTGTGGGGTAAAGGTGGGGTTGGGCACCAATAACTGTTAGGTGAGGACCCAATGACGACTTTATTTCTGCAGTTATATGGTGGGTCTGACTTAACTAAGTAATGGGGCCAATAACTGTTAGGTGAGGTCTTCATGACTTAGAGACCAAGTACCACTGCAATTTGCTTGAGAAGCATTGTACAAGAGTTGTACACTCATCCATTTATATGTCACCAATAACTGTTAGGTGAGGCGGCATGTAAATCGGTGAGACCGCAGTACCCACTAAAAATCCTAGTCGCGTAGGGTTTTCGTTTCTCCATCAGCGGAGTATGAAGGATTCGAGAAAATAGTGGGAGCATATTTGTTTTAAAAGTCCCTAGAACAAATTAAGTTCAAGTACAAAGTCTAACTAGAATCTTTACTCTCTACAGATCACAATGTCAGCTTCAAACCCTTTGACCCGAATCCTTGAGACCAACAGACTGACTGGAACCAACTATAAAGACTGGCTTAGGAACCTGAAAATTATTCTGAATTGTGAGAAAATAGGGTATGTGCTCGAGAAAGATATCCCTAGGCTACCAGCACGTCCTACTGATGATCAGCGTGAGACGCATCAGAAATGGACTGATGACGACATTAGGGTCAAGTGCTACATCATGGCATCCATGACTAACGAACTTCAATGCCAGCATGAGAACATAAAGACTGCTAGGGAAATACTGGCTCATCTGCAAGAGTTGTATGGTGAGCAGAGCCGCACTGCACGCTTTGAAGTGTCCAAGAGGCTCTTCAAGGCAAAGATGCGTGAGGGGCAATCTGTCCACGATCACTGTTTGACTATGATCAAGGACCTCGAGGAACTTGAGAAGCTCGGTATGTCCATGCATAAGGAACTGCAGATAGATCTGATCCTGCAATCCCTTCCTGATTCATTTGGTCAGTTTATAGTAAACTACCATATGAATAAAATTGAATGCGCAAAGACCGAATTGTTGAATATGTTGGTAACTGCTGAAGGGGCCTTGAAAGGTTCAAGGGGCTCTGTTCTGGCTGCTGAACTGACTTCTAGTTCTAAGAGAAAGTCTACTTGGAAGAAAAAGAAGCCTGCAAAAAAGCACAAGAAAGACAAAAAGCCTAAGAAGGAAGTTCATAAGAAAAGGGCTGATGACAAAGGAAAATGTTTCCACTGCAACGTCAACGGCCACTGAAAAAGGAACTGCCCTTCATACCTCGAGAGCCTGAAGAACAAAAAGGACACACCTTCTGAAGGTATGCTAGACTTGCTCGTGATTGAAACTAACCTTACGGTTTCTTCTACTTCTAGTTGGGTTATAGATTCTGGTTCTAGTGCTCATTTGTGCACTACTATGCAGGGTCTAAAGGAAAGTAGGAGGCTGGCGGAAGGTGCAGTGACCCTTCGGGTTGGCAACGGGGCAAGAGTTGCTGCTGTAGCTGTGGGCACCTACCCTCTGCGATTACCGTCTGGATTTAGTTTATTGCTTAGAGACTGTTATTATGTCCCTGCTGCTAGCAGGAATTTGATTTCTGTTTCGTGTTTAGCACAGGATGGTCATATTTTGACTTTTGACAAAGACTGCTATTCTATTTATTTCAGAAATAAATTAGTTGCACGTGGTTTCATGATTGACAGTCTCTATCACTTGCATATTGATGTGTCTGTGAATGTGTCTGAGCAAGTAGTGGATGCCATAGGATCTAAAAGATCGAGAGATGAGATAAACCAGAAGTATTTGTGGCACCTCAGGCTTGGCCATATTGGAGAGGACAGAATGAACAAATTGGAGAAAGATGGACTTCTCGGCCCATTGACTTCTGAGTCATATCCAGTTTGTGAGTCCTGTCTTCAAGGAAAAATGGCTAGATTACCCTTTGTAGGACATGGTGAGAGGACCACTGAAATACTTACCCTGGTACACACTGATGTGTGTGGCCCATTCGATGTGCTAGCCAGGGGTAATTATTCATACTTTATTACCTTTACCGATGACTATTCACGATATGGGTATGTGTATCTTATGAGATACAAATCTGAGTCTTTTGAAAAGTTCAAAGAGTTCAGAAATGAAGTAGAAAAATAGACAGGAAAAACCCTTAAGGTTCTTTGATCAGATCGAGGAGGAGAATACCTTAGTGGGGAATTCCGGGACTATCTCAAGGAGAATGGCATAGTCTCACAATGGACACCTCCGGGTACACCTCAACTCAACGGGGTGTCAGAAAGGAGGAATCGGACTCTATTGGATATGGTCTGATCCATGATGAGCTTCACAGATCTGCCTATGTTTCTTTGGGGAGATGCCTTATTATCTGCGATTTATTTATTAAATAGAGTTCCCTCTAAATCCGTTCCTACCACACCGTATGAGATATGGCATGGTAAGAAGCCGAGTCTTGGTCATCTCAAGATTTGGGGATGTCCGGCCCACGTCAAGCGACTACAGGCGGACAAGTTAGAGCCTAGGACCATAAGTGCTCGTTTCATTGGATATCCTAAAGAGTCATTAGGATACAATTTTTACATCTCAGAGGATCACAATGTGTTTGTGAGCCGACATGCCGTCTTTCTGGAAAAACAGTTTATCCTTGATAGAGGCAGTGGGAGAAAAATTGAGCTTGAAGAGAGAGTCTCTAAAAAGCAACGAGTCATGGATCCTATAGAACCTATTCATACAGAGCCAGTACACGTAGTACCTCCTCCACCTCGTAGATCTAGTAGGGTCTCCCATCCTCCCGATAGATACTTAGGTATACTAGTAGAGGACACCGAGGAAATGTTCCTCATGGGAGATAGGGAACATGTACAGGATCCCAATACCTACGACGAGGCGATATCCGATATCGATTCCGAGAAATGGCTGGAAGCCATGAAGTCAGAGATAGACTCCATGTATTCCAACCAAGTCTGGACCTTAGTAGATCCACCAGAAGGTATAGTACCTATTGGATGTAAATGGATCTATAAAAGGAAGATAGGTTCGGATGGAAAGGTAGAGACCTATAAGGCAAGGCTAGTAGCGAAAGGGTATAGTCAGCGCGAAGGCATTGACTATCAGGAGACCTTTTCACCTGTAGCCATGCTGAAATCCATTCGAACATTGCTTGCCATTGCAGCATTTCATGATTATGAAATATGGCAGATGGATGTGAAAAATGCTTTCCTGAATGGATATCTCGATGAAGATATCTATATGGAGCAGCCTTTGGGTTTCACTTCTAGTGATGGTGATCACAAGGTCTGCAAGCTGCAAAGGTCCATCTATGGACTAAAGCAAGCATCTCGGAGTTGGAACACTCGTTTTAATGATGCGATCAAATCGTTTGAGTTCATCAAGAACGAAGAGGAACCGTGTGTTTACAAGAAGGTTAGTGGGAGTACTGTCGTGTTCCTCGTACTGTACGTGGATGACATCCTCCTGATAGAAAATGATATTCCTATGCTAACCTCGGTCAAGGTCTGGTTATCAAAAGAGTTCTCCATGAAAGACCTTGGGGAAGCATCCTACATTTTGGGGATAAAGGTCTATAGGGATAGATCTAAAAGGATGCTTGGCCTATCACAAAAGATGTACATAGAGGAGGTACTGAAGAGGTTCAGTATGGAAAACTCCAAGAGGGGTCTATTACCCCTTAGGCATGGGATTCATCTCTCCAAAAAGATGTGCCCCAACACATCTGAAGAGATTCAACGCATGAGCAGGATTCCTTATGCTTCTGCAATAGGAAGCCTCATGTATGCCATGCTGTGTACACGACCTGATATAGCCCTTGCTGTGAGTGTCACTAGCAGATATCAGTCGAATCCAGGTGAAGAGCACTGGACAGCTGTGAAGAACATTCTTAAGTACTTGAGAAGAACTAAAGATTTGTTCTTGGTTTTTGGAGGATCATCAGAGCTAAAGGTAGAAGGATATACAGATTCAGATTTTATGACTGATATTGATGATAGAAAGTCTACATCTGGATATGTGTTCTTGTGCAATGGTGGTACGGTAAATTGGAAGAGTTCCAAACAACCGATCATTGCTGATTCTACCATAGAAGCTGAGTATATCGCCGCCTCTGAAGCTGCAAAGGAAGCCTTCTGGTTCAACAAATTCATTGCAGAGCTAGATGTAATGCCATCGGATGCCATCACACTCTACTGCGATAATAATGGCGCCATAGCTCTTGCTAAGGAGCCAAGGTCTCATCAGAAGTCCAAGCACATAGAGCGGCGCTTTCACCTCATACGCGAATACCTCGAGAAGAAATATGTCGAGGTGCAGAGAGTAGACTCCGCGGACAACGTGGCAGACCCGCTCACTAAGCAGTTAAATCAGCAGAAGACAGAAGCCCACCTTGAGAAGATGGGACTTAGATATATGTCTGATTGGCTTTAGTGCAAGTGGGAGATTGTTAGATGTATGCCCTAGAAGCCAATCTGGCGGACACATTATTAATTCTAGGACATAAATTTGTACTTGACTTTATTATTATTGAATAATAAATGGGCATCTTTTTCATTCATATTGTTTATGTGTCTATGAATCGTCCAAGGAATTAATAAGATGATGATACATATTCTCAAGAGTTGAGAATTTGAGCCATGTATCATTGGTGATTACTTTCTAAATGCTCCTGATCAATGGATCATCACGAGGACGGTGATCGATCCGATCAGTGCACAGATCACTATTCTTCTGGATGGACGAGACTCGAGTCCACAGTGTAGGGACACTGAAGTGATAGTGCAGGTGCTTGTTAGAGAACAAGGGTACTGAGCGTGACCAAGACAAGAAGTCACTTGGATGTCTATCCACTCGTCAGTGACTTGCTTGATGTTGCAGTAGTATGACTGGTCCTTTGACCTGCGGTGCTTCGGCTACTCACAGTGAGGTTATTGTAGTTTGACTACACGTATACATGGTCTCTAGCCATATGGGTCCTTGTAGTGTAGATTGGCTGCAGTAAGTTCACTGTAGGAGTAGGGTATGCACTTACATGAAATCTATCGACCTTGATAGAAAAGGAGTGATCCTATGTGATTTATTAGACTGAGTTCTAAGACCTTGGCCAGGGCAGTAATATAAAGTGGAGAAAGAGTTTTCCACTATCGAACTCAAGTCGAATAAATCTAGACATATGACAGACAACGGGGTTTGACGAGTTATCCATGACCTCCGGTCTGTAGGGATCCACGATAGAAGGACTGTATCATACGATAACTGCACCTAGAGGTTCATCATTCTATTCTGCTGGGTGGCCACTACATACTGCTAGGTGTCACTGGTGGATGGTGAGACTCACAGGGATCATCTTGATGGTCGATAAACCCTGATGAGTTGAGTTGAAATTGTTTCAACCCATTGAAAGGAGTTTTCAATGATATTGTGATAGAGATCGCAATATATCTCACTACCAGTCAGAATAGAACCTATGGGGTCACACACATTAGAGGTATTGACCGATCCGATGGTTGAATGTGATTAGGAATCACAAATAATCAATTAGATTGATAAATGGATAACCCGCTAAGAGTTAGTGGTTGGAAGAAGGAACAATTGCAATCGAATTGTAATTTAATTTAATTAATTAAATTTAATTAATTGGACTTGATCACGAGTCCTACTTGGAGTAGGATCCTTGGAGTCCTAATTGGATTAGGATTTCAAATTAAATTAGAATCTGTTACGGGGGAACTTAGCCACCATGCCCCACCATGCCCCTTGATCCAGCAATCCGACCCCGAATCGACAATCTCTCGACAGCAACAGACTGTTCCTCTGAGGCACGCCGCGGCCCCCCTGCTCCACTACTCCCTGCAACGGCCGTATCCGGCGCTGCCCCACGATCTCCTGTAACAGCCGTACAAAGCGGAGCTCCACTATGCCCTGCCATGGCTGTACCCAGCGCTGCCCCACGACGCCCTGTAACGGCCATGTCAGCGGCAGCCCCATCGTGCCACACGATGACGAATCCCCGAAAAAACCCCCCAGCCTGATATATATGAGGCTGGGGGGGAAGGGGGAGGGTAAGATATATCTTCCAGAGTATCATCTCACCTGCTACCTTCTACTTCTCCTTCTCCTTCGATCTCCTCTGACTTGATCGTCGGAGGGCCCCCACTACCCCGGTGGTGGTGTGAGGCTTGCTTGCAGGTTTCACGACGGAGGGCGGAGCGCAACCAAAGCAACTCAAAGGGAACCCCGTTCACACCGCTGTGCCAATCGTTCTCGGTTTGGACCACCAGCAACAGTTGGCGCTAGAGGAAGGGCCGGATCTCAGAGCGATCGTAATGGCACGGCGAGGTGGTCGTGGAGCTTCCAATGCTTCCGGTCGCGGGGCCTCTCGCGCCACTGGCCGGGAGGCCGCTGCATCCCCAACACGCTCTCAGCAACACTCCACCGCCCCACCGCCCATTCAGATGGTCGAAGCCGCCCAGTTCGACCAGCTAACCCAGCAGGTTCGCACCCTCGTGGAGGCGGTGCAGAATCTGCAGGGTGCGATGTCCCGGGCGCCGCAGCAGGCTCAGGAGCCGCCGCTGCCTGAGCGTTCGCCTGTCCTCCTCAACCCGCGTTCCTTCCTCTCCCATGGGGAGGAGCGCCGGCGCGAGGAGGATTCTCGAGCACGCTCCATTCTGTCGGGACCTTCCCACCGGAGCTGCGCGGAGTACGAGAGGCGGGCCCGGGCGCGTTCCCAGACCCCCCAGTCCTCGAGGAACCCGCGCTCCAGTCGGTCTCCCTCTCGCCGCTCCTTGTCTCCCACCCACCGGTCGCGTTCCCTGGACCGGCGGGTGGACGATCTCCACCCGACAACTCCAGGTCCTGAAGGGCCATTCCAAAGATCCCTTCGCCGACTTAGAGATCTCCTTCCAGCCGGCGCTCGCCTCGAGAATCTTGCGGACCCCGAATCCGCCGGGGTTCAAAATGCCGGCAATCGAGCCCTATGACGGGGCGGCAGACCCGCGGGATCACGTCGAGAGTTTCAAGACCCTATGCTCCTCCACGGAGCATCAGATCCCCTTCTTTGCAAGGCTTTTCCGGCAACCCTCCGTGGCCCGAC